>NC_091240.1:6124629-6235726 GCF_040958095.1 Procambarus clarkii
TGGGGAGTAGAAGAACTCCCAGAACCCCATCAACCAGGTATCAACCAGGTAACCAGGACCGCCTCTTATCCATTGATTGTCTCCTTGTGAGGCATCCACTGCGCATGAGTGAATAAATGAGGGTGTGCGCGAGTGAATTTGACCATTATTAGACGACGTCTCAGATGGTGAAGGTTGTCGTGGGGTACAAGAAGGGTGGTGACCCGTGGTACACTCACTTACCCATGGTACACTTACCCATGGTAGTCACTCACCCATGGTAGTCACTCACCCATGGGTAGTCATTCCTCATGGTACAGTCACTCATTCCACAGTTGTCCCGTTTTGTACCTTCATTTTCTCATTTCCCTTGTTCACGTTGTGTTGACCCCCCCCACCCCCACCCCGCCAGCACACTCTCCACACCTCCCACATCTGCCACAAACAACTTCCCCCCCCCCACACCAACCCGTTCTCGCAAATTTAATAAGTCAATATTGACTTATTAAATATGTGCATAGGTGACATACTTAACATAATAGACACCCTTAAAAAGATTCATAGAAAACACCAACCTTACCTAACCTTGTTAGTATGTTAAGATAAGCATCTTATTGCTTCGTAATTACAATTATTACCTAACCTATAATAGGTATAGGTTAAGTAATAATTGTAATTACGAAGCAATAAGATGCTTATCTTAAGATACTAACAAGGTTAGGTAAGGTCGGTGTTTTCTATGAATCTTTTTAGGGGTATCTATTATGTTTAGTATATCACCTATGCACGTAGTTAATAAGTCAATATTGACTTTACGAATTTGCGAGAACGGGTTGCCCACACGCACGCACAAGCGAGGTGTGGGTGGAAGAAACCGGTGAATTAAACCGAGGTCACGCCACGCGTCTCGTCTTGAACGTGAGTTGAACAATTTGAATGACTGCCATAGTCTCTCCTTTGGCCTTGTAGCGTGTTGGTTAGGCTCCCCTTTGGTGTTGTAGCGTGTTGGTTAGTCTCCCCTTTGGTGTTGTAGCGTGTTGGTTAGTCTCCCCTTTGGTCTTGTAGCGTGTTGGTTAGTCTCCCCTTTGGTGTTGTAGCGTGTTGGTTAGTCTCCCCTTTGGTCTTGTAGCGTGTTGGTTAGTCTCCCCTTTGGTGTTGTAGCGTGTTGGTTAGTCTCCCCTTTGGTCTTGTAGCGTGTTGGTTAGTCTCCCCTTTGGCGTTGTAGCGTGTTGGTTAGGCTCCCCTTTGGTCTTGTAGCGTGTTGGTTAGGCTCCCCTTTGGTCTTGTAGCGTGTTGGTTAGGGTTCCCTTTGGTCTTGTAGCGTGTTGGTTAGTCTCCCCTTTGGTGTTGTAGCGTGTTGGTTAGGCTCCCCTTTGGTGTTGTAGCGTGTTGGTTAGTCTCCCCTTTGGTGTTGTAGCGTGTTGGTTAGTCTCCCCTTTGGTCTTGTAGCGTGTTGGTTAGTCTCCCCTTTGGTGTTGTAGCGTGTTGGTTAGTCTCCCCTTTGGTCTTGTAGCGTGTTGGTTAGTCTCCCCTTTGGTGTTGTAGCGTGTTGGTTAGGCTCCCCTTTGGTCTTGTAGCGTGTTGGTTAGGCTCCCCTTTGGTCTTGTAGCGTGTTGGTTAGGCTCCCCTTTGGTCTTGTAGCGTGTTGGTTAGTCTCCCCTTTGGTCTTGTAGCGTGTTGGTTAGGGTTCCCTTTGCCCTTCAAGCGTGTTGGTTAGGGTTCCCTTTGCCCTTCAAGCGTGTTGGTTAGGGTTCCCTTTGCCCTTCAAGCGTGTTGGTTAGGGTTCCCTTTGCCCTTCAAGCGTGTTGGTTAGGGTCCCCTTTGGCTTAGCAGCGTATTGGTTAGCATTGGCCAATACAGTCGAGGCATGGTGTAGGACAGCCAATGACAGGCCACGAGGGGACGGCGGCAGTGTATACGAAGCGGGTGAATGGAGTCTGTGAATGCTCCCCTCTACAGCCTATACAATATTTCTTTGCTGATTTGACATTTGATATTGTCAGCCGAGGCAGCTGATTGTTGTCTCACAAATACGAAATTGTTTCTCTTTTTCATGTTTTACTTGATCTCTCTCTTTTCTTGTTATTCTTCTTCCTCCTTTGTATTATTTTGTTTTCTACTTCTTCGTCTTCGTTATCAAAACCTATTTATTTCCTCCTTTTTATTATTATTATTATTATTATTATTATTATTATTATTATTATTATTATTATTATTATTATTATTATTATTATGTTTCATCTTTTTCACCTTTTCTCTCTTTATTCTTTCTTCTCTTCTTCTCTTCTCCTTCTCTATACCTTCCTTCCTCTTCTCGCTCTGCTTCTTTTCCTTTGCTGTTTTTCCTGTCCCAGCCCTCCGGCGTCGCCACCCTCCTCCACGCCTCCTGGGGTCCACACCTTCCTCTGGGGGTTCACACCTTCCCTGGGGTCCACACCTCCCCTGGGGTCCACACCTTCCTGTGGACCACACCTCCCTGGGGTCCACACCTTCCCTGGGGTCCACACTTCCCCTAGGGGTCCACAGTCGTATCTGCCCACACAACTCTCTTTCTCTATCTCATTCCAGTTTTATTTCTCTTCAACTTTCCAATCTCACGAATGTCACCTGCGGTCGAGTGTGCAATACTGACGGTCAATCTGTGCAGCAGGCATATATTACTGTGTGCAGCAGGCATAGATTACTGTGTGCAGCAGGCATAGATTACTGTGTACAGCAGGCATAGATTACCGTGTACAGCAGGCATAGATTACTGTGTACAGCAGGCATAGATTACTGTGTACAGCAGGTATAGATTACTGTGTACAGCAGGTATAGATTACTCTGTACACCAGGCATAGATTAGCCTCTGTGCAGCAGGTATAGATTACTCTGTGCAGCAGGTATAGATTACCCTCTGTGCAGCAGGTATAGATTACTCTCTGTGCAGCAGGTATAGATTACTCTCTGTGCAGCAGGTATAGATTACTCTCTGTGCAGCAGGTATAGATTACTCTCTGTGCAGCAGGCATAGATTACTCTCTGTGCAGCAGGTATAGATTACTCTCTGTGCAGCAGGCATAGATTACTCTCTGTGCAGCAGGTATAGATTACTCTCTGTGCAGCAGGCATAGATTACTCTCTGTGCAGCAGGTATAGATTACCCTCTGTGCAGCAGGCATAGATTACTCTGTGCAGCAGGTATAGATTACCCTCTGTGCAGCAGGCATAGATTACTCTCTGTGCAGCAGGTATAGATTACTCTCTGTGCAGCAGGTATAGATTACTCTCTGTGCAGCAGGTATAGATTACTCTCTGTGCAGCAGGTATAGATTACTCTCTGTGCAGCAGGTATAGATTACTCTCTGTGCAGCAGGTATAGATTACTCTGTGCAGCAGGTATAGATTACTCTCTGTGCAGCAGGTATAGATTACTCTCTGTGCAGCAGGTATAGATTACTCTGTGCAGCAGGTATAGATTACTCTCTGTGCAGCAGGTATAGATTACTCTCTGTGCAGCAGGTATAGATTACTCTCTGTGCAGCAGGTATAGATTACTCTCTGTGCAGCAGGTATAGATTACTCTCTGTGCAGCAGGTATAGATTACTCTCTGTGCAGCAGGTATAGATTACTCTGTGCAGCAGGTATAGATTACTCTCTGTGCAGCAGGCATAGATTACTCTGTGCAGCAGGTATAGATTACTCTGTGCAGCAGGTATAGATTACTCTCTGTGCAGCAGGCATAGATTACTCTCTGTGCAGCAGGTATAGATTACTCTCTGTGCAGCAGGCATAGATTACTCTCTGTGCAGCAGGTATAGATTACTCTCTGTGCAGCAGGCATAGATTACTCTCTGTGCAGCAGGTATAGATTACTCTCTGTGCAGCAGGCATAGATTACTCTCTGTGCAGCAGGTATAGATTACCCTCTGTGCAGCAGGCATAGATTACTCTCTGTGCAGCAGGTATAGATTACCCTCTGTGCAGCAGGCATAGATTACTGTCTGTGCAGCAGGTATAGATTACTCTCTGTGCAGCAGGCATAGATTACTCTGTTCAACAGGCATAGATTACTCTGTACAGCAGGCATAGATTACTCTGTACAACAGGTATAGATTACTGTGTACAGCAGGCATAGATTACTCTGTACAACAGGTATAGATTACTGTGTACAGCAGGCATAGATTACTCTGTACAGTAGGCATAGATTATTCTGTTCAACAAGCATAGATTACTCTGTTCAACAGGCATAGATTACTCTTTTCTTCAGCAGGCATAGATTACCCTGTACAGCAGGCATAGAGTACTCTGTACAGCAGACATAGATTACTCTGTACAGCAGGCATAGAGTACTCTGTACAGCAGACATAGATTACTCTGTACAGCAGGCATAGATTACTCTGTGCTGCAGGTATAGATTACTCTGTGCAGCAGACATAGATTACTGTGTACAGCAGGCATTGATTACTGTGTACAGCAGGCATATATTACTGTGTACAGCAGACATATATTATTTTGTTCAACAGGCAGATTATTCTGTTCAACAGGCATAGTTTACTCAATGTACAGTAGGCATAGATTCCTCTGTACAGCAGGCATAGATTACTCTGTACAGCAGGCATAGATTACCCTGTACAGCAGGCATAGATTACCCTGTACAGCAGGCATAGATTAGTCTCCCAAGTCAAGGCATCGTGACGTGATGACTTGTCTGAAGAACTTTTATCTTAAGAGTTGGAAACTATTCTTGTATACCATATAACTCTCTAATTCATCTCGTTCGACATTAATGTTGAGTTTGGGAGGTGGATGATTGTTGTTGGTGTTAAAGATTCGTTACCTGGAACCAAGTTCCAAGTAGCACGGGCTATGGTGAGCCCGTATTCACATGAGGTGGGTGAGGGTGTGTTGACCCTCGGTGGGCTGGTCACTACTTCACATGCGCCTCGATATCCTGGGTTATAGCAAGTGTAGAACCCTCAAGTGGGGAAGGGTATTGTTACTTATCCTCATTACTTAACGTGAAGAAGTTTGTGTCTATCATCTTTATTGTCTACCGTGAAGAAGTTTTTGTCTATCATCTTTATTATCTAACTTGAAGAAGTTTTTGTCTATCATCTTTATTATCTAACGTGAAGAGGTTTGTGTCTATCATCTTTATTATCTAACGTGAAGAGGTTTTTGTTTTGTCATTTTCATTATCTAACTTGAAGAAGTTTTTCCCTTATCATCTTCATAATTTAATGTAAAGAAGTTTTTGTCTAACATTTTCATTATCTAACTTGAAGAAGTTTTTCCCTTATCATCTTCATAATTTAATGTAAAGAAGTTTTTGTCTAACATTTTCATTATCTAACGTGATGAAGTTTTTGTTTTATCATCTTCATAATCTATCGTAAAAAAGATTTTGTCTATAGTTGTCATAATCTAACAAGAAGTTCGTGTGTCATTCTCCTCATGTAATGTGATGCAGTTTTCCTCTTATCATCGTAACTATTATTCCTTAACGCACCTTTAATTTCAGCTGACAGGTTGTGTGATTTATTCTATATTTCTAACTCTTTTTCTTCTACTTGGAAGCATTTTGATTTTTCTCTTCAGATAGGTATTAAGGTGTGTGTGTGTCACAGTGGGTATTAAAGGGGGTCAGTTTTGTGACCATTCTCACATAAGTAAGGTTTGACGATTGATTTCACTTCTATTGACCTTTTATACAAAAATTAAAAACAAATTAGCCTACATGTCCCTCAAAATTTAAAAAGAAATCCCGGCAATTCTCATCAGAGTCCAAAATCAAAGTTGGCTGCAAGCGCCATCTTGAATTTCTGTGTTTAAATGATGTCGTAACGTCAAGATAATGTCAGGTTGGGTATCCTCGTTGTCAACTTACCCGACAAAGTGTTTTTGAATACCGAGTCTAGCTGCTCTAGTTCAAAACTGGATTTTCTCAAGATGGCGTCGGCGGCCATCTTTGATTTCGGACTGCCGAAAAGTGCGGGAATTTTTTGGAGGGACATTTGCCTATTTTTTTTTTTTTAAAGTTTAATAGAAATTAAATCGATCGTCAAACTTTACTTACGTGAAAATGTTCACAGATTTATGTGTTTCGCCCCCCTGGTCTGTATATTGCCTGGCACACCGACACCTACTATACGATATTTTGAAAGACAGATGAAGTAAGTGTATCCAGCCCATTCTCTTGATTTGCCACTCTGTAAAAAGTCCAACCTCCTAACCACACCAGAAATGTACTCACCCAAGCAACTCACCCAACCTATCGAGTCCGAGGCATAGAAGAAAATGTGGATATGTGGCGCTATTATAGTAGGTTGCATTGGAGACGTTGCTTACCATAGTGTAAACGCGACCTATTATTTGAGAGGACGGGTTGCCTTAAGGACGGAGGGAGGCTTGGGAGCCACCATAAGGGAAGGAGGAGACGGAAGAGGGGGAGTGGTGGGGCACTAACTGAAGGAGGGGTATGTTGCAGACCTGGCCGACCCCTTGCTGGACCTGCCCCCTTGTCGCCTCTGACGTCACGCCCCCAGTAAGTCCCCCACTAATTGCACCTCTTGTCCACTCGCCCTGCTGACTGTGTGTCCACTCCCCCTGCTGACTGTGTGTCCACTCGCCCTGCTGACTGTGTGTCCACTCGCCCTGCTGACTGTGTGTCCACTCCCCCTGCTGACTGTGTGTCCACTCGCCCTGCTGACTGTGTGTCCACTCGCCCTGCTGACTGTGTCCACTCGCCCTGCTGACTGTGTGTCCACTCGCCCTGCTGACTGTGTGTCCACTCCCCCTGCTGACTGTGTGTCCACTCGCCCTGCTGACTGTGTCCACTCGCCCTGCTGACTGTGTGTCCACTCCCCCTGCTGACTGTGTGTCCACTCGCCCTGCTGACTGTGTCCACTCGCCCTGCTGACTGTGTGTCCACTCGCCCTGCTGACTGTGTGTCCACTCGCCCTGCTGACTGTGTGTCCACTCCCCCTGCTGACTGTGTGTCCACTCGCCCTGCTGACTGTGTCCACTCGCCCTGCTGACTGTGTCCACTCGCCCTGCTGACTGTGTGTCCACTCGCCCTGCTGACTGTGTGTCCACTCGCCCTGCTGACTGTGTGTCCACTCGCCCTGCTGACTGTGTCCACTCGCCCTGCTGACTGTGTGTCCACTCGCCCTGCTGACTGTGTGTCCACTCGCCCTGCTGACTGTGTGTCCACTCGCCCTGCTGACTGTGTCCACTCGCCCTGCTGACTGTGTCCACTCGCCCTGCTGACTGTGTCCACTCGCCCTGCTGACTGTGTGTCCACTCGCCCTGCTGACTGTGTCCACTCGCCCTGCTGACTGTGTCCACTCCCCCTGCTGACTGTGTCCACTCGCCCTGCTGACTGTGTCCACTCGCCCTGCTGACTGTGTCCACTCGCCCTGCTGACTGTGTCCACTCGCCCTGCTGACTGTGTCCACTCCCCCTGCTGACTGTGTCCACTCCCCCTGCTGACTGTGTCCACTCGCCCTGCTGACTGTGTGTCCACTCTCCCTGCTGACTGTGTGTCCACTCGCCCTGCTGACTGTGTGTCCACTCGCCCTGCTGACTGTGTCCACTCGTCCTGCTGACTGTGTGTCCACTCGCCCTGCTGACTGTGTGTCCACTCGCCCTGCTGACCGTGTCCACTCGTCCTGCTGACCGTGTCCACACACCTTCCTGACCACATCCTAAACATGACATGTATGTCGACATGACTTTGAATTGTATTTTCTCGCTATTTCTGAGGTTTTTGTCTAAACTGTGTGCATGTTCAGTGGTGTGTCCCGCATGTCCTGTTGTCTGTGGCATGGTGGGAACAGAGAGAGAGAGAGAGAGAGAGAGAGAGAGAGAGAGAGAGAGAGAGAGAGAGGATAAAGTGATGAGATTCGTAGAATACACATTTCTTTGTTACACATACAAATCACAATTGCGTGATGCATCAAATGAACAAATCCACAAGGGCCGTGATGAGGATTCGAACCTGCGTTCGAGAGCATCCCAAACGCTGCCTTAATCGACTGAGCTACGACATGGGTTCAATGTGTTTCAACTTTTGATCTTTTTGACCATGTCGTAGCTCAGTCGATTAAGGCAGCGTCTGGGATGCTCTCGGACGCAGGTTCGAATCCTCGTCACGGCCCTTGTGGATTTGTTCACATTTGTTTGTGTTCTGTTTACAATACCTTTCTTGCAGTTATCGTCGGTTACTGGACAGTTATGAACGGGACAGTGTAAACAGGTCCTGTCATTCTCTAGTTATTTATTGTGTTGTTTTATATATATATATATATATATATATATATATATATATATATATATATATATATATATATATATATATTCCGTGATAATAATGTTATCCCGTGATAATATGTGGAAATTAGAAAAACTATTAAAATCTGGGAAATATTAAAGTGTGTGTGTGTGTGTGTTTGTGTGTACTCACCTAGTTGTACTCACCTAGTTGTGTTTGCGGGGGTTGAGCTCTGGCTCTTTGGTCCCGCCTCTCAACCGTCAATCAACAGGTGTACAGATTCATGAGCCTATCGGGCTCTGTTATATCTACACTTGAAACTGTGTATGGAGTCAGCCTCCACCACATCACCCCCTAATGTGTGTGTGTGTGTGTGTGTGTGTGTGTGTGTGTGTGTGTATGTGTGTGTGTGTGTGTGTGTGTGTGTGTGTGTGTGTGTGTGTGTGTGTGTGTGTGTGTGTGTGTGTGTGTGTGTGTGTATGTGTGTGTGTGTGTGTGCATGTATGGGTCTATATCTGTTCAATTTGAAATTTGTTTGTAGATATTGATTTTGTGTTGGAATTGGAATGTTTCGGTATGTTTAGATCGTAGCATATGTTTGTATATACTGTACTATATATATATATATCAATACAGCATCACAAAGAATGGTTCAATGTGTAGCAAATTAGCCCCCCCGCCCCCCTAGCTTTGTAAACCCACTGTACTCTCCCTTTATGTAACCTTCTGCTTGCGTATATATGTTGACCAGACCACACACTAGAAGGTGAAGGGACGACGACGTTTCGGTCCGTCCTGGACCATTCTCAAATCGAGAATGGTCCAGGACGGACCGAAACGTCGTCGTCCCTTCACCTTCTAGTGTGTGTGGTCTGGTCAACATAATTTAGCCACGTTATTGTGACTCATCGCCTGCATATGTATATATATATATGTGTGTGTTGTGTCTAGTTTGTGTATGTTTACTGTCTGACGATGTGTGAAATATCGTTCATTGTTTTTTGAAGGGTATTAGGCCTTTATGGTGACGCCGTGAGTACATTGAGTTATATCAAGTGTATGGTGGCCACTAGATGTTTGCCCCGTGAGTAAGGAGAATGAGCTCCACTCCAGTGAGTATAAGAAGTGGGTCCTGGTGAGGGTGAGTGTGGGAGCAGGTCTTCATGGAGGGGTGAGTATGTGAGCAGCAGGTCTTCCTGCGGGAGAGTATTAATGGAGCAGGTCTTCCTGCGGGAGAGTATTAATGGAGCAGGTCTTCCTGCGGGAGAGTATTAATGGAGCAGGTCTTCCTGCGGGAGAGTATTAATGGAGCAGGTCTTCCTGCGGGAGAGTATTAATGGAGCAGGTCTTCCTGCGGGAGAGTATTAATGGAGCAGGTCTTCCTGCGGGAGAGTATTAATGGATCAGGTCCTTATTGATGCCATGCTTGGGAGACGAGGATGGCTGTACTAAGAACTTAGATGATGCTCAACTTTTATCTCCTTAGGATCTTCACCTGGTCGTTCCCGTGGGTCTCACGCCTCGGACCCGGTCCTCAAAGATGGCGAAGCAGCCCCGTGGGGAATGTCAGGTCAACACGCCTCCACTAGCCACCACTACAATGCCCCACACTCTCCACATGGCCTCGAGTCGCCTTTAATAGCAGCAGATACCAGTAGTGCGGTAGCGTTGGTGGGCGTCGCCTCGGGTAGCAGCGGCAAGCGCACCTCCCGGGAGAACGTGGTGAGGTGCGTTCCGCCCCTCAGGCCCAGTAGGGTGCACCAGGGGGTCTGTAGACCCACTGGGGTCAGTGTGCCGCCCAATGGAATCAGTGTGGCACCCGCTCGGGCCAGAACCGGCCTTCCCAGCCACGCACTCGACAATCCACACCTTCTGGAGACCTCGGTCTGACACCTTCCCCTGCCTGTCTGCCTGCTTCATCCCTGTCTGCCTGCTCAACTGCTGCCACACTAGACCAGTAGCCAGAAGCGGGTGTCCAGTAGAGGCTGGTGTAGTGAATGGTAGCCGTGGTTAGTGTCGACACCTGCATGTAGTTGGTGGTGGGCACGGCAGCATCGTCTAGGCCTGGCCCTCCTCCCCCCATGCCCCCACCTTCCACGCCAACGCCCCTGGGGAGCTCCGAGGACCTGAGGTCGCCCTTCCTGCTGGTAGGGCTGCCCTCCCCTGCCCGTGGCCTCGCTGCATGAAAAATCTCCCGCTTCCAGCACCCCCCCAATCCTTATCCCCCCCCCCCCGCCCCCTCTCTCTCTAACCCACCATCCCCCCCTCGTCAAGAAGCACCCCCTCTCTAACCCACCATTCCCCACCTCAACACCTCCCTCCTTAACACCAGTAACGAGCATGCTGTATATAAACAACGAATCTCATTCCTCTGTTTGAGTCAAGTTGCATTTTGCATTAATACATACCCAAACACCTGTGTACCACTAATGTGTATTAACACCTGTGTACAAAATATCACCTGTGTATCACTAACACCTGTGAATGTGTGTGTGTGTCAACACTTAGACCAGTGCGTGTTTACGTCTTGACTAATCTTCTTGTCTTGTTGATTTTTGGAGCTTTTCCTATATGGAGGTTTGGCAGCTGTGATGCTGCCTATACTTAAGTAGGTCCAGAGGTCCTCAAGTAGGCCCAGAGGTCCTCAAGTAGGTCCAGAGGTCCTCAAGTAGGTCCAGAGGTCCTCAAGGAGGTCCAGAGGTCCAAGGGCTCCCTAGCCGGACCCCTGAGTATGTAAGCAGCTACTAGAATATCTCTTATGTGTGTGTGGGGTGGGAGGCGGGAAATGCCCCAATACTAGCTACACACACACACACACTGGGACGCCTTTTGTATGGCGTGAGTGGGTTTGTGTGCACGTAAAGAGTGTGTGTGTGTGCATTTATTTGTGCGTGCAAGCGCATTATTTCCACCCCCTCCACGGTTACGTCCCAGCCAGGAATGAGGAACGTTGGTGTTATGCAAATAAAGTGTACACAGAGAAGACCTTGTTGATCCTCACTGAACAATAACGTGGCTGAAGAATGTTGACCAGACCACACACTAGAAGGTGAAGGGACGACGACGTTTCGGTCCGTCCTGGACCATTCTCAAGTCGATCGACTTGAGAATGGTCCAGGACGGACCGAAACGTCGATCGTCGTCCCTTCACCTTCTAGTGTCTGTGGTCTGGTCAACTCACTGAACACTTTGATATTTTCTTCTCCTACCACCCCCTATTCTTTTTGTATGTGCATATATATATATATATATATATATATATATATATATATATATATATATATATATATATATATATATATATATATATATATATATATATATATATATATATATATATATATATATATACCGAATAGCCAATTGGAGTTCTTGCAGATAACCCAATGAATTTATAACATATATTTTATTGTTTTTACTTCATCTACAACACTGTATTTGTTGTAGGGTTAGATTGTATTTCCTACTGGACACAACAGTATATTTTTTAATAGGATATTACAGAATAATACATTGTTGCAGGTGTGGAGACTGTCTTGACATGTGTATAGGTGCAAGACTGAACAGGTGTGGAGGTGGGATTGTTTGTCGGTGGTGAGGAGGCCAGTGCACGAACAGGTGTGGAAGACAGCGGGTATGGAGCGTAAATGGGCACTTAGGGGCGATAGGGGAGGTACTAATCATTTTAACTTTGTCCCTGTCCATCCATCCATAATTGGGGCCACGTGGTTGTAGAGCAGTAAGTGCGCCGTGTTTCAGGGGGGAAAGGCTAGTAAGGTAAGGCTTTAGATGAGCTTTATAGGAAGATAGAACACCAAACCTGCTAACGGGAATCATCACAAGTCATCGTCTCCTGTGCCTACTTGTGTGTGTGTGTGTGTGTGTGTGTGTGTGTGTGTGTGTGTGTGTGTGTGTGTGTGTGTGTGTGTGTGTGTGTGTGTGTGTGTGTGTGTACACAGTGTATGGAGCAGGAGTGGGAAGAAGGCGTAGAGATGGGCGGGGAAACGGAGTAGGTGTAGAGGTATGGGAGGAAGAGAGCGAGTAGGTGTTGAGGAGTGAGGCAGGTGAGTATGTGTTTACCTCAGGGCCACCATCTCTTGTGGCCTCGGCCGCGACAAGAACGACTTCGACTTCGATAGCGACTTCGTCTAAGGCTCCCACATTATCCCTTGCGGATTTTTTGGTTTTGTTTTCCAGCTAAATTTGAACTGTTGTGTGTGTGAGAAATAGGGAAGCAGCTGTGGATTTGAAGGAAGTGGATTAGGCGAGGTGGGGGTGGGGTAGTTTGTGTTATAAATGGCAGGTAAGTTCTTGAGGTGTTGCAGGCGAGGTGTTGTAGTGACAGAAAGGTTCATCACAATAGTGATGGTGACAATAGCACTTGATAACTGTGCCTCCCTCCCGCAGGTTCCATGGTGTGCCGGATTCGTGAGGCTCTGGGTCAGTACGTCACACTACGCGTGACGTCGTGCAACCTCGGCTGCAGCACCAGGGACCTTTGACCTGCCCCCACCACCACCACCACCACCACACACCCTCCGCCATGTGCCTCGCCGTCTGCCCCTCCACCTGGGGTGCCCTCGTCATGCCTCGTGCGTCTGTGCTGCTCTTACAAGGACCCAACATGTCCTTCTTTTTGCCTGCATCTTCTGCCATGTCCTTGTGATCAATAAGGAGACGACACATCTTCCGTCTGAGCCTTCTGTCCTGTTGTCATTATCAAGGTGACAACTTGTTCTCCGTCTTTGTCCCCTTGCTACAGGGACCACCAAAAACGTCCTTCTCTCTGCCTGCGCCTTTTGTCGTGCCATCGCGACCAGCACAACAACATCTTGTCCTTCGACTGTGCACCTTCTGGTGTGGTTGAGGGAGGGATGGTGCCCTTCCTGCCTACCCGGCCAGTCATTCAAATGTGTTGGCTCTCAAAATGTGCTGTTACCAACCTTCAATTTCACACTCAGGTTCTAATATGCCTCTTTTTACCCCCCCCCCCCCTCCCCCCATTCGCCCACCAAAAACTTGTCTGACCTGCACCACATCCAGCAAGCTATTGTCGGGACTCAAGGTTCCAGCCCCGCCGAAAGGTAGAATTTCTTCAGCAAAACTTGTGTCCCTGCTGAGGCATAAGGCCTCAGCGATGGTTGCTGCCAACCCCTCCAGTGTAATGTACCACCCTCCCCCAATTCCTCTCCATCTCTGCCAGCCACTGCCTCCCCCTCTCCCTTAACCCTTCCCTCCCCCACAAATGACCCATACGAGCCCCACCATTTCCCAAGCCTCCCAACTCTGGCTGGCTGTGTCAGGATTGACAGCAATCAGATCCTGTGATGCCCGTCTTTCCTCTTCGCCATGCAGACCACTGAGGTTGATGCTGCCACATCCCCACCGGACCTTGTGGTTGTTGTCATAGATTCAGTCACTCTGAACAAGTTCCAAGTAGCACGGGCTATGGTGAGCCCGTAGTGGAATTACCTGGCACAGGAGCGGTACACCTTGTGGATGACCTGCTGCTTATATACAAGGCTTGTCATAGTTACCTTGTGCATTATAGAACACGGAACCCAACCACTTAGTGACATGAATGAGTGATTATCCTTACTTCCAGAACCTGTTCAGCAGTAAAGGGGGGAGACTTTACGATAATGATGATGATGTGCTTGTGTCAGATGTGGGCCTGAGGTTGGGCAGACCTATTGACCCACGTGAACCACGTGAACACATACTCTTGTCCAGTGTGGGGTCTGCCCGTGTTCTGTACACAAACAATAACCTGCAGCAACCTTTCACATACTTTGGAAGAAAATATAAATAGAAAGAATACTCATCTTTTATAAGTTAAGATCATTCACGTTTAGCAAGTATACGTATTATCATAGAACAGATTCTCATTTTCTGCTCATTGGGGTGGAAGATAGATGTAATTGGCCAGATGTTTGCTCAGCTCCAGTATATCAAATAGAAACAAACTGAAAATATAATGCAGAAAATTCCCTTACAAATCCTGTATATGTTTTTATATACATCTGTAAATAGGTGCTATATGTAACAAGTGTGTCCTTCGTGCCCTCAGAGAAGTGTACAAGAGATCCAGAGCGACAGCTGTGACAAGAAAGAGATCCAGGTGTCTGATTTACGAAGCAGTTACGCAAGCACTTAACGAACGTGTACATCTTTCCTTAATCTTTGACGTCTTTGGTTACATTTATTAAACAGTTTACAAGCATGAAAACTTGCCAATTAACTGTTGTTATTGTTATAAACAGCCTCTTGGTGCTTCAGAGCTCATTAACTGTTTAATAATTGTAAACAAAGCCGCCAAAGATTGAGAAAAGATGTACAGGTTCGTAAGTGCTTGCGTAACTGCTTCGTGAATCTGGCCCCAGAGCAACAGCTGTGACAAGATAGAGATCCAGAGAGACAGCTGTGACAAGGTAGAGATCCAGAGAGACAGCTGTGACAAGGTAGAGATCCAGAGAGACAGCTGTGACAAGGTAGAGATCCAGAGAGACAGCTGTGACAAGAGATCCAGAGAGACAGCTGTGACCATTCATGTGTGTGTATTTTGTATTATCCCTGTGGCCCACATACTGTATCAAACTGTGTCTATAATTGCTACACTGCGTCCCACATTTATGCCGGAGTGTCGAAGGTCATCAGGTTAAGTCCAAGATTTTGCTGTGAGAGCGGTCAGGCTTCAGAGTACTATATTACTTTCTCAGTTACTCTTAAGATTCCCCTTCCAAGAAAGGAATATCAGGGGCTGAAACTAGTCATCTCTCGTGGGTTTCATCTATACAATTGCATCAAAAGTTTCAGTAAGCTTCTGACATTCCTCTCATTTTACTGGTTTTTTTTTTAGGCTCAGAAGTTATCACGAATTTGTATGGTTCAAAACAAATTGTTGAACATTTTTGTAACCATTTCAACTACCTTTCTTGCCTAGTAACATCACTTGCAATTGTCTTTTTGTTTTTGTTTTTTAAAGTGAGAGATAGCTCAATTATTTGTTTTCACTTGGCAAACAAACACGAAGGGCAGTGTGTGTGTGTGTGTGTTATATACACAAAGGAGAACTGTTCTGTTGACCAATCCACACACTAGGAAATGAAGGGACGACCACGTTTCGGTCCTGGATCATTCTCAAGTCGATTGTGACATTCTCAAGAATCGACTTGAGAATGGTTCCAGGACGGACCGAAAAGTCGTCGTCCCTTCATTTTGCTACTGTGTGGATTGGTCAACATACTTCAACCACGTTATTGTGACTCATCGCCTGCAGAAATGTTCTGTTTTCTCATCTACCACCACTGTACGAGCTGTTTAAGGTACTGCCCTCAAGCTAAATAACTTAATTATACTACCAAGAACTCTGTGCCAAGTACCACTTAGTATGCTACTACTGTAGTCGCCATAGCAAGAAGCCTATATTGAGTACACTACCCAGACCCACTACATGCATCATTTAGTACACCATCACCAGCCATAAGAAGACCCATTTAGGGTTCATAAGAACCATCAGACCCCATTAAGTCTGTTGTCTATCCAGCAAGCCTCCAGTAGCTAGGTGGGAGAAACGTTCAGTGAACCATCTTAAAACCTTTACAGAGTAGCCTAACGCGAAATTTAAAGACGTAAAAATTTCAATATATATACATATCTAGCATCATTTCTAATTAATGACAGACGTAAGTGTTCTGTATTCCATTTACTAGTTAAGATTATTTCAGGTTCTATTGAAAGGAAGAGTTGACATTGGGTTCTGTTTGATTAAAATAAGATGTGGTGATTGTGTGTGTGTGTGTGATCCTGTGATCAGAGAGATGGTTGTGTGTGATTCTGTGATCAGAAAGATGATTGTGTGTGATCCTCTGATCAGAGAGATGGTTGTGTGTGATCCTGTGATCAAAGAGATGGTTGTGTGTGATCAGAGATGGTTGTGTGTGATCCTGTGATCAGATAGGTGGTTGTGTGTGATCCTGGGATCAGAGAGATGGTTGTGTGTGATCCTGTGATCAAAGAGATGGTTGTGTGTGATCCTGTGATCAGAGAGGTGGTTGTGTGTGATCCTGTGATCAGAGAGATGGTTGTGTGTGATCCTGTGATCAGAGAGGCGGTTGTGTGTGATCCTGTGATCAGAGAGGTGATTGTGTGTGATCCTGTGATCAGAGAGATGGTTGTGTATGTTCCTGTGATAACAGTGATGGTTGTGTTTGCTCCTGTGATCAGAGAAGTGGTTGTGTGTGATCAAAGAGATGGTTGTGTGTGATCCTGTGATCAGAGAGGTGGTTGTGTGTGATCCTGTGATCAGAGAGGTGGTTGTGTGTGATCCTGTGATCAGAGAGGTGGTTGTGTGTGATCCTGTGATCAGAGAGATGGTTGTGTGTGATCCTGTGATCAGAGGGATGGTTGTGTGTGATCCTGTGATCAGAGAGGTGGTTGTGTGTGATCCTGTGATCAGAGAGATGGTTGTGTGTGATCCTGTGATCAGAGATGGTTGTGTGTGTTCAGAGAGATGATTGTGTTTGATCCTGTGATCAGAGAGATGATTGTGTTTGATCCTGTGATCAGAGAGATGATTGTGTGTGATCCTGTGATCAGAGAGATGATTGTGTTTGATCCTGTGAGCAGAGAGATGATTGTGTTTGATCCTGTGATCAGAGAGATGATTGTGTTTGATCCTGTGATCAGAGAGATGATTGTGTGTGATCCTGTGATCAGAGAGATGATTGTGTGGGAGAGACTAGACGGTAGAACGACGGTCTCGCTTTATGCAGGTCGGCGTTCAATCCCCGACCGTCCACCAGTGGTTGGGCAATTCCCTCCCTCCCCCCTCCCTCCCCCCCCCCTCCCCTCTGTCCCCTCCCAACTCCTTATCTTGACCCCTTCCAAGTGCTATATAGTCGTAATGGCTTGGTGCTTTCCCCTGAAAATTCCCTTCCTTTGTAAAATGTTAAGCACTAGGCTTCGTCAGACGCAGTGAAGAGTCACTGGTTTATGTGTCATGAGTCACGAAGCAGTTACGGAAACACTTACGAACCTGTACGTCTTTTCTCAGTCTTTGGCGGCATTGTTTACAATTATTAAACAGTTAATGAGCTCGGAAGCACCAGGAGGCTGTTTATAACAATAACAACAGTTGAATGGCAAGTTTTCATGCTTGTAAACTGTTTAATAAATGTAACCAAAGCCGTCAAAGATTGAGGAAAGATGTACAGGTTCGTAAGGACTTGCGTAACTACTTCGTGAATCTGGCCCTTGAGGTCAGGAGGTACCAGAGTGAGAATTGTATCTACGATGATATTGCAGAGGAATGGCAGAGCCAGAGTGTCAAATTGATGGGTAGGAATTGAGTAGGGTAACTTAGCCTCTAACACAGTTACTTGGCAGCTCAAATAGAAGCCTCAGCTGTGGTCTGTGATTTAATTATCGTTATATGACAAAAGAGTGCTGGGAAGACGGGACACCACGAGCCTAGCTAGCTCTCATCTTGTAACTACACTTAGGTAATTACACACACACACACACACACAAAGCACCTACGTAATGGGTGTACTAATATGACTTTCTTTTGTTATTGTCACACTTTCTCATAGTCTCCGTAGGCCTGGGTGTCACTTGTCACTTATAGGGGAGTCTTTATGGTGTGATAACCACACGAAACCCAGAATTATATATTTGGAAAGATATTTTTGATGTCACGAAAATCCAAATCTGGGGAAAGTCCCTACTATCGAGAGGGCGTACAGCCTAGTGCAGACTAGACCACCAACTTTCTGACTCTCCTGCAGTCTTCTGTTGTTAATATTGTATGTCTATTTAAATAAAATATAAAATGAGGCTACGGGGGGTGAAGTGAGCAGCGGTGTTGTGGTAATCACATAGGTCTCTAGAACGCAGAGATAAGTAGACGATAACACTTCACTCTGGAAGGGAAAGTTCTGCCACGAAAAGATATAAAAATGGATGTCATTGTAATTCCAAAACAAAACAAACTTGCGAGTCTTCATGCATACATGGACTAGTGTGTGTGTGTGTGCATGATTACATACATGTATGTAGGATACGTGCGTGTGTACATGCCCCCACAGTTTGACCCAAACACACAGCCTTATATGTGTAGCGTGCTGGGTTAGTAATCCATTAGCCAGATGTTGTCGAGGAGGTTAATGGGATTCTCTTCAATTCATTTCACTTGTAAATATAGGATAATTATCGGTGTCTCAACATATGTAAGGTGACATATCTGTTGTCTCTCTATTTTTTTATTATTATTATTATTGCCTAGGAGGCAAACTGTAGGCCTATCTGCTGCAAGGTTATGTGGGATGACCTGTAACTGTTTTCTGTTTACAAGGGATGACAAATAACTATTGTCTGTTTACTTGTGATAATCCTTTTAACCATTTTGTTATGAGGAATGACCCCCAAAAGTTACGTTTTATGGGATGACTTGTAACTGCTTTCTTGTTATGCTCGCTAATTAGGTGGAAAATATTTAAAATTGTTGGAATTGTCTATTAAGCATTGCATTAAATTATAATTACATTAAAATTGTAATTTCAACTACAATTTTTTTAATTTATAATTTATTTTGTATTGAAACACAAAATTACATTGAAAAGTGTCATTAAATTTGATATAATATGTCTTTAACATGTAGATGTATTCATTGTTGTTAATGCAATACCTGTTCTTGGTGTTCACTTCTATGTATACTGTGTTACACATCTCCTCAACTACCACTTTATGTATTCTTCAGCTCAGTCTAATATATTCTCTTCACTTGGGCATCTGCTCCATTATCTTAACGAGGGGGTTTATTCGCAGGCAATTTAATAGGAAACAATTCTTAGCAGAATCTTAGCAGACTCACAAAACAGTGACAGACATTAAACATGTTTATGTTAAAGTAACTAGACCAGGAATGTGTTTGTAGCAAATACTTATATATTGGTAGAGAGACGAGACGCTATACTGCCTTTAATGTTATCAAGATGTTTTTTGGGCCAGATTCACGAAGCATTTACGCAAGCACTTACGAACCTGTACATCTTTACAAGCGTGAAAACTTCCCAAATCAACTGTTCTTATTGTTATAAACAGCCTAGTGTTTCGGAGCTCATTAACTGTTTAATAATTGTAAACAAAGCCGCCAAAGATGGAGAAAGAAAAGATGTGCAGGTTCGTAAGTGCTTGCGTAAATGCTTCGTGAATCTGGCCCCTGAAGGAATTCATTGCCCCTAATTAGGTGAGAAGAAGTCACAGCCGTTAGCGTCAGTATATAATACAATTCATGCACCATGATGTCAGTGAATTTTGATGTCAAAGCGAGTGAGAAGTTGATCAATGTTATTCCTCTTCAATCCCCATTTCAATATATAATTCATATATGCAAGAATAATCACAAAACATGTGATTCGGTTATGTGTAAATCTCTACTAGGAAAATTAAACGAAAATTCCTAACGTTTTCGTGTTTCGCAATGTTATCAACGAATAGAGCTTGATAATGTGAAACACGAAGACGTTGGGAATTTTAGTTTCGTTTTCCTAGTGTTCACACACACACACACACACACACACACACACACACACACACACACACACACACACACACACACACACACACACACACACACACACACACACACACACACACACACATACACGTATATATATAATATATATATATATATATATATATATATATATATATATATATATATATATATATATATATATATATATATATACACATACATATGTGTGTGTGTAAATCATGAAAATTAACACGTGATGAAAAATGTGACAGTGTCAGACTACGGAGGAAGAATTGAAACAAGAATTTCCTTAAGTACTTCCGTATATTAATACATATTCAGAAGGAATCATTCCTTCTGATGATGTATTAATATACGAAAGTACTATATATATATATATATATATATATATATATATATATATATATATATATATATATATGTCGTACCTAATAGCCAGAACGTACTTATCAGCCTACTATTCAAGGCCCGATTTGCCTAATAAGCCAAGTTTTCATGAATTAATGTTTTTTCGACTACCTAACCTACCTAACCTAACCTAACCTAACTTTTTCTGCTACCTAACCGAACCTAACCTATGAAGATAGGTTAGGTTAGGTTAGGTAGGGTTGGTTAGGTTCGGTCATATATCTACGTTAATTTTAACTCCATTAAAAAAAATTGACCTCATACATAATGAAATGGGTAGCTTTATTATTTCGTAAGAAAAAAACTAGAGAAAACATATTAATTCATGAAAACTTGGCTTATTAGGCAAATCGGGCCTTGCATTGTAGGCTGATAAGTGCGTTCTGGCTACTAGGTACGACATATATATATATATATATATATATATGTCGTACCTAGTAGCCAGAACGCACTTCTCGGCCTACTATTCAAGGCCCGATTTGCCTAATAAGTCAAGTTTTCCTGAATTAATATATTTTCTCAAATTTTTTCTTATGAAATGATAAAGCTACCCATTTCATTATGTATGAGGTCAATTTTTTTTTATTGGAGTTAAAATTAACGTAGATATATGACCGAACCTAACCAACCCTACCTAACCTAACCTAACCTATCTTTATAGGTTAGGTTAGGTTAGGTAGCCAAAAAAGTTAGGTAAGGTTAGGTTAGGTAGGTTAGGTAGTCGAAAAACAATTAATTCATGAAAACTTGGCTTATTAGGCAAATCGGGCCTTGAATAGTAGGCTGAGAAGTGCGTTCTGGCTACTAGGTACGACATATATATATATATATATATATATATATATATATATATATATATATATATATATATATATATATATATATATATATATAAAATGTCAGAAAGAGAGAAAATAGTTTTATTGACAAATCAACATAAATCATCTTGGAGATTTTGCTTTCACACACGAGCCTTTATCTTTGACCATTAGTTGGTGTTGAGAGCTGTTGTTGTTGTTAAAGATTTAGCTACTCAGGACGAAGTGTCCAAGTAGCACGGGCTATGGTGAGCCCGTAACACTGTTGAGAGCGTTGGTGTGAGGCCTTGAGGCACCAGAACCCACCACCACCACCACCACCAGTAGTGGTGTGAGTGTCTGGCCATACAATGTCCGGGGGGGGCTGGCTCACAGGGTGGTTATCTTCTTGAGTTATCTTGAGATGATTTCGGGGCTTTTTAGTGTCCCCGCGGCCCGGTCCTCGACCAGGCCTCCACCCCCAGGAAGCAGCCCGTGACAGCTGACTAACTCCCAGGTACCTATTTACTGCTAGGTAACAGGGGCATTTAGGGTGAAAGAAACTTTGCCCATTTGTTTCTGCCTCGTGCGGGAATCGAACCCGCGCCACAGAATTACGAATCCTGCGCGCTATCCACCAGGCTACGAGGCCCTTTGGTCATACGTGGTGAATGGTCATACATCCCAGCTCAATGTACACCAGTTGTATCACAACTATATAACATAAAAAGTGCCACTTCAATCACAGAAAATTGATGTTGGTCCTTTCATGACCCGGTTGACAATGAGGTGGTGGTTAGAGAACACTAAGGAGAGGGAGAGTGAGAGATCACACCTCACAGTGAGAGAGAGTATGTTGATTGATAAAGATTAAGCCATCCAAGAGGTGGCACGGGCATGAATAACCCGTTAGAGGATGTTGGGGGGTACTGGTGAAGTATATATATATATATATATACCAATCTTCCCCCCCACCCCCCTCTCTCATCCCCCCACTCCCCTCCACACCTCGCTTCCACCTCCTTCCTATAACTTTTTTTCCCAGACCTTCATTTTCATATTTTATATATGAACATCTTAGGAGTAGTGATGTAAGTGTAGTATTAAGTGAATATCATAAATAAATGCCCGATTTTCAAATGTCTTTCATTGCGTGTTTACCTGAGAGCCATTAACACCCTGTCCTCGACGAGGACAGGAAGCCGGCGCGTTTTGTCGGAGATACCCCCCCCCCCATATGCCTTGATGATCTTTTCCCAGCTGTACTTTAAAAAGTTAAAATTTTTAGTATTTACGGCTTCGGCGGGTGGTGTTGACAGCCGTTGGGCTGGATCTTAAAAACAAAAAGTCTAGCGCAATTATGGATGATAAAAGACTCGTGCGCAATTAGTGTGTCAAGTTTTGGAACATGGACACATTTGAGTGCAAAATTCAGTGTATAGACGGCGTGTTTGTGTAGAGAGTTGCAGGAGAGTTCCCTTGTGAGGTACAGGGAATCACACCATGGTGTAGTGGTAAGACACTCTTGGCGTTCCGCGAGCGCTTTGTCATGGGTTCGTATCCTGGCCGGGGAGGATTTACTGGGCGCATATCCTTAACTGTAGCCTCTGTTTAACACAACAGTAAAATGAGTACTTGGTTGTAAAAACAATTCTTCGCGGCGGGTATCGTATTCCAGGGTATGTATATACATACTTGTATATATCTCAAAAAAAAAAGTGTATACGGCTTGAGAATAGTCCAGGACGGGCCGAAACGTCGTCGTCCCTTCACCTTCTAGTGTGTGAAGTCAACACACTGTTGTTGTGACTCGTCGCCTACATTATTGTATACGGCTTGAGAGAGGCTTAAGTGCTCTGGCTTACGGTTTAAGATATTAAGCTTATACCTCAAAACGAAGATTGGTCAAATCTTTAATGTGTTTCCTAAGTGGGTAGAGTGGTTATAATATGGAAAGAAGTAATCTTCCACAGTGTGAACATGTACCCTTGTTGTCTCTTATGGTATAGATTGTGACGCTAATTACATTCAAGAGTTCCGTTGTTTTCAGAAATTTATTAGGCTTCGTTCTCGACGCAATCGGGATTCCCGGGCGGGTCAAAAATGGTTGGGCAAGTCTTCTATCACCTAATTCCTCTGTTCACCTAAGCAGTAAATAGGTACCCGAGAGATAGTCAACTCTTGTGGGGTTAGATCCTAGGGAGGGTCAGTAGTTCGACTTTTTTTTTTTGGTTGGGGGGGAGGATGACCTCGACATGTTTTATGTCTTAACATCATGGGTCCACGGCTCCTCAATACCCAATCAGCCATCATTAGAAATATTGCCGGAACGAAGATGGGTGTATTCAAGAGGCACTTGGACAGGTTCTTGCAAGAAGTGCCGGACTAACCAGACTATAGTGGATTTGTGCGTCTGCGGACCGCTCCAAGTAACAGCTTGTTGGACCAAGTTATCACAAGTCGAGCCTGGCCTCAAGCCAGGCTCGGGAAGCAGAACTCCCGAAATCCTCTCCAGGTATGCTCCAGGTATGATACAAGTCTAACGTGTATGAGTACACTCTGGCTTCCTGTCCCCTGACACATTGAATTATTATTATATGTGTGAGTATGTATGTGTGTTGTACTTCTACTAGCTTTGTTGTCCCTATTTATATTGTCAGGATTAAAGTATATAAGCAGGCGATGAGTCACAATAACGTGGCTAAAGTATGTTGACCAGACCACACACTAGAAGGTGAAGGGACGACGACGTTTCGGTCCGTCCTGGACCATTCTCAAGTCGATTGAACCGTCGTCGTCCTTTCACCTTCTAGTATGTGGTCTGGTCAACATGAAGTATATAACTGCTGGTTGACCAGCAGGCTATTATAGTGGCCATAATAATAGCCCTCCTGCGATTTTAGGCCTGAGGCCCAACACCAAACAATTAGCTACGCAGTTTTAGTTGTATTTATTTATTTATACAAGAGTTCTTATATTCTTGTACAGCCACCAGCACGCTTAGCGTTTCTGGCAAGTCCTTATAATCCTATGTTCCTATGAATACGACCCGCCAAATAGTTTAACAACCAGGTACCCATTTTACTGTTGGGTAAATAGAGGCTACAGTTAAGGATTGGCGCCCAGTCAATCCTCCCCGGCCAGGATACGAACCCAGGACAAAGGGCTCGCGAAACGCAAGGCAAGTGTTTTACCACTTCACCGCGGGGACTGGTATAATATTTTGTCAATAAAGATATTGATAATAATATGGTATTTTAACGGGGACGAGTTAGTTTAGGTCATTTATTATTCACCCAATATACATACTGTGGGCGGGTTGCAGAGGCACGTAATGGAAACCCGAAAATATATTTAGCTAAGCAAGTTACAGTCTTGATTAGCTAGTTACAAAATTACAGGGCGCGCATGCTTGTTCGTGTGCGTGTGTACACTCCGCATATTATAACTCAAAACATATTTATTTAAACAACTTTACACAAGCAGACTACATGCAATAGAACATATAGCAATATTAGTATTGATTGCAAATGATCTTATAAATCTAGAAAAACACAACTGTATATTCCTTTCTTGTTTGTATTTATGTATTCTATTAACGAGTGTTGTATGGAGAGCTGTCATTACGAGGTGTGACGTCAGAGTATTTATGTTCCTGTACGCCAGCTGCCGCCATCCGGATTATTTACAAAAACCTAAATCTTACTCCTCGTGTAAATTATGCCTTTGTCCTCCAGTTGTTAATACTGAGGCTTTTGTATTCCTAGCGTTATCGTGTTTTAATTATGCAAACTTTTTTATTTCCTAATTTAATGTTTTCGTCCGCGTTCGCGATTTGCAATAAACTATAAACATGAGCATAAAGGAGAAAGCTTTAGCTTTGCGGTCTCTTAAGTTGGGGGTATATTCATAAAATATTTATTTCATTGTCATTTATTGCCATTTTCATGCGAGATTTTATTAACAGCATTAAATATCCTCTCGGACCTGGGACACCAAGCTTGGTTTAGCGCGATAATTACCATTAGAACTGACCATAAGCGGCCGCCATGTTGTTTGTTTTCAAGTTTAGTGGAAGACAAGCGAAGTCGGCGCGCCTTGCCTCTCATAAAGGCCTTTTAACAATTATGGAAAACCTGGAATCCATATTAGAGGAACTAGAAAGCAAGTATTGGCCGTGCTGTGTGCTAGGCACTGAATTTTGAGTGGCGGGGGAGGTAAATAAAGGGGAGAAGAGCAGAGAAGAGACGAGGTCGGCCGGGTACACACTTCTCTTGCTCCCAGCTGATTCCCTCCCCCTTACACTTTCCTTACCCTCACAACCCGCCTCTCCCCTCGCCCCTACACTTTCCTTACCCTCACAACCCGGCTCTCCCCTCGCCTCCTGCAGGGGCTGCGTTATGAGGGCGAGGAGAGTGATGGTTCTCCGGGTTTGCAGCCTCGTATGTGGGTGCGAGCGGGGGTGTAAATGAAGCAAGTTCCCCACATCTGCCACACCTGTCGGGGCGACGTGGCCTTCCCCGTCGTCTTAAGATCTTCTGACCTGTATTATTGAGTTTCTAAGATACCAGGATCTTACTGGTCGTCTAAAATGCCTCACTGCGAAGCTGGTTATTTAAGCTTTTAGGGCTCATGTTCGGGTTTGCTGGCTCATTAGAGATGCTGTAAGTCAGTGAGGCTGTTTCACTATTTATGCAAGGCATAAATAGGTGTGGATAAGGTAATGTTGTATTTGAGGATAGGGTCGTGTTGAATTTATGGATTGGGTTATGTTGGGCCTGTGGAAAGGGTCAAGTTGAGCCTGATTGTGGATATGGTCATAATGAATCCGAGGATACAGTCATGTTGGGCCTGAGGATAGGGTCATGTTGGGGTTGAAGAATGGGGTCATGATGGATCTGAGAATAGGGTTGTGCTGGATTCGGGGTTGTGGTCATGTCGTGCCTGATAATAGGGTGATGTTGGGCCTGTGGATAGGGGTCATGTTGGGCTAGTGGATTGGGTCATGTTGTGCTTGCATACATGGTCATTTTTGACCCAAGGATAGGGTTATATTATGCCTGATAGGATCATGTTGAGCCTGAGGATAGGGAAAGTTGATAGATCCCCAGATTGAGGTGAATATTCTGAGCAGGGTTGGTATCATTGAATGCATAGATGGCAGTGGACTCTTAAAGAGAGTGTAGTCACATGATTTTGAGGGTAGGAGAAGAGGAGGAAAGCTTGGCAGGCAAGGCTAGTGTGAGGGGGGAAGCGGAGGTCGAGTGTTAACAGCATATGCGATGTGGTGGGGCAACAAGGCTAAGATTAGGTGCAGCAGCTTTGAAGGAATATGTAAGTGTTTAATCTCTGTTGTATAACAACTCACAAGGAGCACTGTACACCAAGTTTTCTGAAATTTTTATGGCACTTCAGTGGGTGACTTGCAAGAGAGGTGGTGGTGTTTGTTTTTCTGTGATGCTGTACAGTGGGTAAGGTATAGTGAAAGGATGAGTTCAATTTTGTAATATATTTAAGTTTGCTTCTTGTACATTACTGCTTTCCTTTTGTTTTCTGGGCTAATGCTTTCCATTTCACAAGAGTGGGAAAAGGGTGATGATATATAATTTTACTTTCAAATTACTGTTCAGTATACAGTAGTACTTATTTATTTTGCATATTTTGCTCTGCAATCATATTGGGACAAATATTTGCAGTTTTTTGTGTAAAAAGTATTAATGGGGAAAATATGTAGGTCATTTAATATTAATTCTAAATTACAGATCTGTATTATAGTACTGTACAATACTTCCAAGGGGGCAAGAATTTGTTTTTAATTTATTTTTGCCATAAATAAAAAAGCTCAATCATATTTTCAGGGCTTACATCAGGTTGAAATCATAAGTGTACTATACTTAAAAATAATAGTTTTGTTGACCAAACCACACACTAGAAAGTGAAAAGACAACGACGTTTTGGTCCGTCCTGGACCATTCTCAAGTCGATTGTAAGAATGGTCCGACACAATCGACTTGAGAATGGTCCAGGACAGATCGAAACGTCGTCGTCCCTTCACTTTCCAAGTATGGTTTGGTCAACATTTTTTCAGCCACATTATTGTGACTCCTCGCCTGCATAATAGTTTTATTTGGTATTCATAGTCAATAGCTATTTCACATTATAAATATCAATACACTTTGTACTAAAATGCTTGGGAACTTCAAAAATAGTACTGTCCTTGAAATATATGAAATAGAAAAATAATAATTCACATGAACAAAAGTGAAATAAATTTTTTATAAAATATTACATATAAAAACTCTTCTGTCATTGACCTTTCAATTTTAGAGATTTATTCACACAAGGGCAGATTTCTAAATAGGGTACAATACAGCATTGTATGACAAAATTAATACCGTACTTAAAATTAAGTGCTGGACTTTATTTTCAAGGACAGCAAATGGTGAAGCAAGTACAGTACTGTATATTAATGGTGTGAGAATAAGCTGAATTTATAAAGGGAGTATAATTTCAGATCTTGATGGATAATTTAGTGTAATAAATTTTGTCCTTTAGATGGAGATTTTCAGTTCAAAGTCTTTTGACTATAACAATACATTTAAATTAAGCATAGGGTTTTCATTAAATTGGGGATTATAGCTGATTAAATTCTAATTCATTCTATGGCTTGGCAAGCTTATGAAAGGTTTGATCATCTCAAGACATGTAAATCTGTGTTAAACTAACTATTATTAAGTGATATTTACTGTTCTCATTGCTCCTGCAGAGTTTGAAAAGAAGAGTGGAGGTGTACCAAAGCTCTTGGAGGAGTATGTTCAGCATGTTGCCAAAACAGGAGACACAGTGTTTCCATGGCACCGAATACGAAATTTTATGCGATACATGCTAGAAACCGTAAGTACTGTCATGCTCAGTGAAAACTAACTTTATGTTTTATATTTATTCATTTATAACTTTAATTACTCAAAAGTGTCATGAATCTTACACACATTTGCTAGACCTGCTTTACGAAAGTGATTTTCATATTTCTGGATCACAAAAATGCATCCCCTGTCATCATCATTAATTTTACCCATAATTATAATACAGTGCAACCTTGAATACTGTACCTGGGCCAACTGGTACTTTAGGCTGTCTCGGTAACTTGAAAATCTCTGCCTATAATCTGGTGCCTGAGGTTATTTTGGGGTCCTCTGTGCCAATGGCTGGTTGCCAGTGCTCTGGGTCTTAGGTTTAGGATCCCTGTGCCGGAAGCTCTTGTCTGTTGGTTCCCTCTGGGCCATTTGGTGTTTACTAACTTTTGGCTCCCTTGCTCTATGTTTCGTAGCTGCTTGACTGCTAGTACTAGCACTAGGTGAACCACCCAAATCAAGCATGAAGCTTGATATGGGTGGTTCACCTGGGCATTTACCTTGGCACTGCCTTGGCAGTTTCCTCAACCTTGCCATGCATGTGCTGCACTTTGGTGTTTGAAGCACTAGATGAACCTCTGGCTCAAGCCATCTTCTTCTCCCATCTTCTCTCACAGATAAGCCTTGGCTGCATTATTTTGTTGATAGCTACTGAGGAGGCTCTCCAAGAAATCAAGCAGTGTACAGTATGTTATGAAATGCCCTTTTCTGGTGGGCCCTCAAATGCTTCCTGTCCCCCTTTCACTGCTATCACCTGTTGGCAGTTAAATGCATCATGGCTAGGGTGTTTATGTTGTGAGAAAGATAGTTTGCCTTGTTGACCAGACCACACACTAGAAGGTGAAGGGACGACGACGTTTCGGTCCGTCCTGGACCATTCTCAAGTCGATTGTGAATCGACTTGAGAATGGTCCAGGACGGACCGAAATGTCATCGTCCCTTCACCTTCTAGTGTGTGGTCTGGTCAGCATACTTTAGCCACATTATTGTGACTCATTGCCTGCATAGTTTGTCTTGTAACCTGAAGGTACCTAACTCCAAGCAATGGTAGTTTTGTTGCACTTATGCTTTTTAGTGGTGTTTTCTTGATTTTGGGTTAATCTCTGACCCCCCATCCCCAAGCTCTGTAACCTCTGTGTGAGGGGGGTGAGGATCCCACCCCCCTCACCTCAAAGAGAGAGCTGTATTCTTGTCCTGAATCCTGGTAGACAAGGGTGGGTCTCGAGGCCTAATACATCTCCCAGAGGCTTGGCTGGACCAGAGTTGGCCTTGGGGAGCTATTGAGGGCCCAACCAAAAAAAAAGGATTTTTTTTTTTTGAGATATACAAGAGTTGTTCCATTCTTGTACAGCTACTAGTACGCGTAGCGTTTCGGGCAGGTCCTTGGAATACGATCCCCACCGCGAAGAATCGTTTCATTACATTTAACACTTAATTTCTACTACTGTATATGTGTTCTAAGACTTCCATTGATGTATGATTAGATTGATAATGATGACAACAGTATATTCATAGACAATATATCAAATATAATATTTATACATGTTGAAGTTTCTGCTTGCTGAAGTTTTCAGTTCAAATCATATTATTGCCAGTGCTTTATTATTACATTTTGTTAAGACTACAAAGTGGGTGTTCAGGAGGGCATGCCTATGACATGTACATAAGGCTGCTTTCATGATTCTGCCAATCACCTTTATTTTGGTCAGAATATGTTTAGTTAATTTTTTTTTATATTTATGACAACAACAAATTGCATTCTATATACTGTAGTTAATATATTTTCTTTCATGTGTAGGTGATGAATGAGTTTTATGAAAATTGTGGTGGGGAGGACATAAGCGAGTGTGGCAACGTGCCGGCCTTCTCGTACACGACGACACGCGATAAGTTATTACACCACTTTGATAGTTTCTCTGGGTAAGTAACACGCTCCACAAGTATGCCTGTGTTCCAATTTAAATGTTAGTTTATTTGTGGCATCGTGAGATACCTTTGTGTGTGCCTATGTAGTGCATCTTCCATCCACTAGCCATTGACTCAATTGTACCGTAATTATATAATGTATGGATATGCCTTAGAAAATAATATGTGGAATAATATTTTTATTGAGTGTTGCCGTTGGCAACTGTTTACGGTTTCCCAGTGATAGGTTATAAATGCCTTGTATTGGCTCAAAACCGCTTGATACAAATGTTAAAACACAGGCATTCTGGATTGGTGTAATTTAACTTTGTTCAGAGAATAGTTCATGATTGAACATAGGAACAGCTGTTTTGGGCTTGCAGCAGACAAGAATGAAAGGCTATTTACAACTCCAAAACCACAGAATTAATCCAATGTGGATGCTGATACTGTATATGCAATTATTACAGTGAGAGTTTTAAGTTTTTTGGCCATTTTTTTGTGTACACATATAGTACATGCTTGTACATCTCCAGTGGGATGGAGCAATTCAAGTTTGCTTGAGTACTGTAATGTTCTGCCATATAACAGGCAAATGTTAGCTGGTTGACTTTTTTTTTTTTTTTAGCACATCAATTTTCAGATTTAAGTGAGTGTGAAAACTCGCATTCACAGGATCTTTGTGAGCTGATTGTTTCAGGACTTTGTTAATATTTGTCAGGATTTCTCCAGTGCCGGTTTCAGTTGTTTTCCAGTGTGTGGTGTATTAGCTCTGTCCTGAACCATATGTTATACTGCATCATTAAGATTTCCTTGAAATATGTACATGGGGGATGGTGGGGTGTGGGAGGGTTCTGTACTTAATCAAGTACAGTACAGTATTTACATTCCAAAAATGTGTCTTAAATGAATGTTGTTTTACTTCATTATTAGTAAACAAAAAAATTGTTGGTTATTTACAGAAGCTTCATCACAGGAGGAAAGAAGTGTGCTTTTGTGGTTGCTTAGGGAAAAAAGTTACGGAGAATAATGGTTGTTTCTGGAGCATTATCTTTGCCATTTTAGACTCATCAGATGGAAGTTACTTTAAACTTTAATTCCATAGAAAGCCGTATGGAGTCCTAACATCACATATGTGAATTGTTCTCCCTACACAGTTAAGTTACTTGGAGTTATGTAACTTTTGTAAAAAAAAAAAAAAGTATGCCTGTGTTACATACAAAGTAATACTGAGGGGTTTATTTATTTATATTTCTGAGTATACCTTTTGAAAAATAATGAGCTTATTTTTAAATAAGCTTAAGATTGTTGTTTAACAGCATGATTACACGAGTCGACCCACACTTACAAATCTCAAGCTTTCAAACACAACTGATAATGTTATGTGAGAGAAATAGCAGAAATAATTTAAAAATATAAATTATGTATAATTTTTTAATACATTTAGTAAATTCAGAGGTTTAAAACTATTTTATTTGAGTAATTCACTATATATTTCAGTGCACCGTTTACCATACAGAGGCTGTGTGAGATAATGGTAGACCCCACTAGACACTACAAGCGGACAGACAAGTTTTTACGAGGGTTAGAAAAGAATGTACTGGTGGTATCTAATATTGAACCTGGCCGGCAGTGAGTATCACCACCTTTATTTGTAATTTATATGCAAAATTTAAATTATAAAAGTACAGTACAGTACTGTTACACACAGAAATCACGGTAGCGTGAAGCATCAAATGAACAAATTCACAAGGGGGGAATTGGTGTGGTGCAGTCGACTAAGACGCGTCTGGGATCATCCCGGACGTAGGATCGAACTCTCATCACGGCCCTTGTGGATTTGTTTACAGTACTGTACTGTTATTTTATTGCTTATGTAGTAAGAAGCTTTTTGTTTATGTTCAATCCTAGTGAGTGGAGTACGCAAAGAGTAAAAAGATACATATATGATCTTATAATCAAATTATTGCCATCTTCCTTTTCATTTACATAAGCATATCATAGGTATACCACTTTGAATACCTTTTAAATACTGCTCACTATTTTACTCTTTATTTTGCAATTCATATATCATCATCCTATAGTTCTTCAATTTTTTTCTGGCATTCATGTCTTCTCTTCATTAAGTTAAATGCCATTGGTTCTTTTCTGAAAACAATATGTCCCTTGAATTTGGCTTAAGAGTTTTAAGATCAACTAATAAATTGGATTTGTATATTATGACTGTTGACATAGATGCTATTTGCATGTGATACATTGCAGTGAAAATTGAACATAGCTCAAGCACTGTTTACAAATATATATATATAAAAAAATCAGATCAGCTGCAATGATTGTTGTCTACCATGGAGTACTGTACAGTACTCCAGTGGAACTCTACAGGTAGTTATATTTAAGCAAGTTTTTAAAAATTGGTTTAATTAAAGTATTTACCTTAATCATTGTCTACCATTAGGCGGCGCAGTGAGGACTCTCAACAGACCCTAGTCAATGGCTTGCAAGATGGTGGACTACACACATCGCCCCTCTCCGTCTCTTCGGCAACTTCACCAATGTCACATCACCCCAAGAGGCTATCAATAACGCAGTCTGCAAACTCCATAACAAATAATGCTAGTGGTTAGTCTTGGTAGTGCTTGATCATTTTTTTTAATCAAATATTTTAAATTAAATTAATATACTGTACATATATGTATACTGTATATATATATATATATATATATATATATATATATATATATATATATATATATATATATATATTTTATATCAAATTTTGTAATTGTATGTTATTATGTTCTTTCCCAGAATAGGAGAGTTTCCTTTAGGAGCATGTAGTTAAAGAAAGAAATATGTTATATTCCGTTATTCACAGTGCAGTGGGAATCACACAGAGCTTATTATTTTTTGTTTTTTTGTTTTTTTGTATTCTACCTTTAAATATTACCAAGCAGATGTATCAACATGACGTCACTTTTCACAACTGTTCTCTTTGACAGCCGTCTCGTGATATTGATTTGCCGTGGCAATATTCCTTTGTGCTTGTGCTCATTTTCTTTGTGTTTATATTCTCTCTCGATCTTATTGCATTGGTATTGTCTTTAAAAGAGTTTAACCCCCACAAGGCACCAGTGTTTATAGCTAACATCCTCTTCCCGGTGCACAAGAAAAATTAATTAAGACAATGTTCTTGCTCATATTGTTAAAATGTGTTCCCTGGTCATGGGGAAAATGAAAAAAAAATGATGTGTGACCTACTTTGACTGTGGTTAGGCACAGAAATCTCATGTTGTGACAGCATGATTCATAAGCATTCATGAACCAAGAGCCCCGTGGTGGTCACCCTGGCCACACACAGCCATGGGGCGGGAATTGCCACAAAGACATTTTTAGATATTTATTTAAATGTACCTGATTTGTGTTTTCTGTTTTTTTTTTTTTTTTTTTTTTTTTTTTTTTTTTTTTTTTTTTTTTTTTTTTTTTTTTTTTTTTTTTGCAGTAATGTTATTCAATAGGGTGTCATTTGGGTAATTTATATAATAAAATGTGTAACATCGGAATGCTCAAATATATTCAAGTCACTAATGTTCACACAGTATTATTTCCTTAGAACAATAAAACATACTGTTTGTGCTGTTATTACACTGTATGTACATGTTATATATAACTATCTACATTTTCATGCACCATTATGAACCACAAAACAGTTGTGGTGGGTGCAATAATCTTGTAACCAGTGATCAGAGTTCATCCTCCGATTAAGCATGTTTTTGCATGTGTTTGTAACTGCATACAGTGGTACCTCCATTTTCAAATTTAATCCGTTCCCAGAGACAGTTCGAAAACCAAAACTAAGTTTTCCATAAGAAATAATGTAAATTGAATTAATCCGTTCCACCCCCAAAAAAATTGACTTAAAAATACATTTTATACATGTGCAGGCGATGAGTAGAATATAGATACAAACAGTATGTGTCAATTCGTGTCAGTAATATGAGTTGATTATTATATTCTTTAAACAATGGAACAATCTGTTTTTGCTGTTATTACACTATATACAGTACACATGTTATATGTAACTATCTACTTTTTATGAACCATAACAAACCACTAAAGGAGTTATGCTAGGTGTTGTATTGAAATCCAAGCAGTATGATACAAATGATACAAATGAGTATGCAGTACTGATACAGTATGAATATGAACCATAACAAACCACTAAAGGAGTTGTGGCAGGTATTGTATTGAAATCCAAGAACAGCATAGCACCACACACTACTCTGCTGTCAGTGCCACCTGACCCAGCAAAATGACTCACATTGTACCATGTATACCCTGCTGACACCACTGCTATTATTATTATTATTATTATTATTATTATTATTATTATTATTATTATTATTATTATTATTATTATTATAATCCTGGTTACTAAATCCTGAATATAACATTTTCTACATGATTATTTTCTTATGGGAACATGGGGTCCTGTTTCATGAGGCGTAGATGCATAAATTGCGGCTGTGCGTTGTGAATGTCTGCCTCGTTCTGTGAACATCGTAACTAGCATTGTGTTCACTGATGTCGGATCCTTGTACAATACATAGTCTTTATTACAATTAGGATCTTCACCGAGACAATCATTGTAAAATAATTGCCGTTATTTATTTTGTCATCATTAAGTGATGCTGTGGGCACGCGCTGCACGGCGGTGCTGTGAGCTGCTACAGCACGTGCTGCCCATGGTCTATCTCTCAATACCCAGGCCTTCACACCCAGGTGTGGCCAAAAATTTTTTCTCCAAGATGGTGTCTGTTTACTGGAGGCCTGATGAAGCAAATGTAAGCCCTGTGTATGCTTAAGCGGTACTTTAAATTATTCCTCATTGACTCGCACAGTAGGGTCAGATGTGGTGTGATCGTCCCTGTCTTGGCACATGCATTTGAAGGGTTAATCTCTCTCTTTGTATATGCCACCTAGTGATTATGCCATCTTAACCTTTATTGTTCCTTAAATCCATAATTAAATTTTAATTTGTTTTTTCCATTTGTTTTAAATAGATATGGAATTTTAACTTTTTTATTTTTGTTTTGCTTTCAGAGTCTTACAGTCGGGAAATTGGTGACAGTGAAAACCAGGTAACAGGCTCGGAAGCTAATGGTCCCAGTGGTCTGCATAGAGATGAAATAACCAATGACTCTTTGAAAGAAACAGCCGAACCTCCTTCCAAGAAGGTTAAAACAGAAAGTCGCATTGAAGAAAAAGCAACAGGGTCTGCAGAAGATTTGTCACAGATAGAGGAAAAGAGTGACTCTTTTAATACTTCCAGTGATGCTGAGAGTATGGAAGCTGAAGCCAGTGAAGATGACAGTGAGAGCAGCAGCAGCAGCAGCAGTAACTCTAATAGTGCCAAGACAGAATCCATGGACTCTAGAGAAGCAGAGGCCACGTGTCATTCAGTGAGAAGCAATGCAAAGGAAACAAAGGTGTCCCTAGATAGACTTGGTCAGCAAGTAGGCACCAGTGAATTAATTACAGAGGATTCTGCTCACCTCACAGAGGAAGATAGGGACAAAGACGAAGTAGAAGATGATACATCATTGTCATTATCCCCAGAAGTGTGTTCTTCAAACAGTTCCCATAGAGGTGGAGAACAAAAACTGGAAGAAGAGAATGATACTGTTGGTTTATTATCAACATCCGCGCCTACAATAAATGCTGAAGAAAGTCCAGATTCTGTTGAAGGGACTTTAGAGCTAGTTCATCAACAAGAGGAACAGACGAAGGCACCTCAGGTAAGCTTGTTTCAAATCCAAATTAACTGTCTTGGGTGCTGAATGAAGACATCATCAGTCTCTTAATTCTTGCATTCAATAATTTCAGCTAAACTTATATATAGTTATTTGTGTTTTCAAGTCCTTAGTGTATGGGGTTCTAACTGATCATACAGTGTTGCTGATATCCTTAGTATGGGGATGGTCAGTAAAACGAGGAAACGTTGATAATCTGCGAAGATAATGTTCGATGCATTAAACTTGGTGATCATAGTGAATGGTTAAAGAGTGTGAATCTCTTGGAGCTACTCTGATTCCAAACTGGAACTGAGAATACATTAAGCATTTTTCTTCTGTATCGCCACATTGAGGTGTTGAAACAGGAAGCTGGTAAACCTTGGGTCCGTGATAGTGTCTTGAACCCAATTCTTTGAGAATTGACAATATTCTCCCTGCTGACTCCACACAGTGTTATGTTTCCTGCAACTATTACGATGACACTGAGGGAAGGGAAGACCAGTTCTGTATGTTTTCTACTTGAAATCTGTATAAATTTGTTTAATTGGTCTTTCTCCATTAACAAATTATTGTGATGAAATTTGGGTAACATAGCTAAGTGCAGACCATTTAATGTGTATTTTAATGTGTGGTTATTAACACATTTTAACCATTATGTATCTCATTTTCAGTAGTAAATGATGTAATTTGTATACTATAGCGGTGTTTAAAGGGCTTATTTGTTTTGAAAAATAATATGATGTGATTCTATCAAATCCTTATTTTATTGATTTTCCTAGTGTGTTTTATGAAGATTCCATACTTGGTCTTGAGTCAAGAAAAATTATGATTAATAAATACTTTTAATAAATTAATAAATACTTTTTGACATGTCAGTAATTTTTGCTGATGCTTTAGGTTTGCTCCAACACTTTTTCTGTGGGGAGCCCTTTCGGTTCCCTGGAGCTATCGGACTGATATACGCTATAATAGTCTGGATCATCGGTCAATGTAGTTCTGCCTACCGGGAACCACGAGCCAGAACCTGGCCCCCCCTCAGAGAGGCACAGGGAGCAATGGCCTAGAGAAACCCCTATGTGTTTGGGACCATTCCATGTCTGCCATCGACCGGGGTTAGGCACCCAGAAAGGTAGGCATAACAAAACAGACCCCACCTGGTAAGAAATTGCAACCGAAGACCTGACAGAGAGTCAGAATTCCCCTCCAAACATAAGGAAATAAACGAACAAGCAAATGTCATTCACCGCTGCTGTGCTGCTTGTCTGTGCAGCCCTTCCCTTCCTGAGCCCAGGACCCCCCCCCCCCTCCCTGTGCCAGCTACTCACATCTTCAGTTCGTAGGCTGATGCACTCTGGGGCAGTTGTCAACTCTTCCCTCGATTTCTTGGCAGATTTTGTACCTTTGTGGTGTTCCTGCTCTTTGTGGTGCAGTGGCCAGGAGTAACTACAGTGTACTGGGGCTTCATGCACTTAGGGCTATCTACTCTAGGCACCCTGTAAGTACTACCCTTGGGTTCAAGGGTTACCTTCCATAGAGCCTTCGGGATTCCACTTTCGTAGGGGTTCTTGCTGCTCGGCATTTACCTCACCCTAGGGATCAGCTGGGGTTTTGTACCCTTTATTTGGCCTTTGATAGGAAGTGGTGGTGTTGCTGGTTAGGGTGCAAGGTGCTACATTGCTTGCTTACCTACGCGGCGGCCGTGATACTGTTGCTTCTAGTGTCGTTGTACTTTTGCATGGTTTTTCTTTTATTTTTGTTTTCTTGCCTGGAGGGGGTCTGCCTTATTTGGCTGTTAGTCTACATAGGGTATATTGGTGGCCCTCCTCTAGGCTTCCGTGCTTGTATACGTCACAGGGGTGCAGTTATAGCTCATCCTTCTTGTTAGCTTTTGAGTTAACCGGCTAACTGTACCTTGCCTGGGCTTCCCATAGAAGACATCCCTACGTAAACCCCCGTTGGGGCTCAGTTGACCGATGAATGTGTCTTCTGAGTTCCACCTCGCCGTGTGCAAGTTTGAAGGGTTGTTCTGTGCCATTGTCTCAGGGTGACAGTCACCTGTTTTGCCTCCGTCATGTTGCCTGTTGGGTTGACAACATCTTTGACCCCAGCAAAGAAATGCCAGGTTCAGGGACTGGCTAGGTTTCGTTGTGGGGCAGCAGGCTTATCGCTTTCGTTGCCTTCCTTTTGGCCTCGTGTGGGACTCTCAACTCACTTCCATGTCTCTCCGGCGGTGTTGCTGTGGCTGCAGTCCCACCTTCAGCTGTTTCTGGAGGGCTCCTGGGTCACCCGGCAATTGCTCGAGCAGCTATGTGGGAGTCTGAACTTCACAGTGCTGGTTTACCCGCTGGGTTGGGTCTGGCTTCGGCATCTGTTCTGGTTCCTTCAGGGATGTTCCTTCCGCCTCTCTTGTGATCGTTTTTTTTCAGTCTCCGGGGGCCTTGTGTCGGTTGCTGCATTCCCGGCTTCCTCTTCGGGTTTTTCGAGGTTCAGTGCCTTGGCGCCTACCCGAGCCCTCGCTCAATGTGTTTACGAATGCTTCATCTCTCAACTGGAGTTGTGTGACCAGGCCGGCCAGGGACGGTGGGCTCCATCCTTCCATCAAGCTCACAGGTTCGGTTCCGGAGTTTACTGCAGTTTGGCTGTCGCTTAGAGGGTTTGGGTCGCTCGGGACTCAACGATCTGGCTCCATTAGGACTGCTCTCCGGTGGTTCATTGTTTGAACCGCAGGGGTTCTCTTTGGCCCTTGGCTCTTTGGGGCTGGTCGCTTTGGGTGACTCGTCTGCTGGATTCTCGGGGTTCATATCCAGGGAGTGTCTAGCGTCCTGGTGGACAGCCTGTCCACAGAATGGACGGTCAATGTCGACTCCTTCACTTGGCTCTGCCGGACATACGGGTCCCTCAGAGATGGATCTCTTCGCATTGGCATGGTTTCGGCACCTCCCGATATATGTGGCGCCTTTCCCAGACCACAGAACCATCACGATGGACGCCTTTCAGCAGGACTGGTCGAGGTGGGGTTACCTATACCTCCTCCCCCTTGGTCCAGCTGTTGCTTCAGGTTCTGGCTCTTTTGGAGTCTTACTGTGGGAGCGTCGTCCTGGTGGCCCCTTGGTGGCCGGCCCAGTCATGGTTTTTTGCTCAGTGTTCAAACCCAGGGCATTTTCCGCAGCTCCGCCTTTTTCAGCAGATCAGACTGGTCTGGTACATGGCTGGTTCAGTCTACTCCTCCGCTCTTCGCGTTTAGTCTTTTTGATGTGGGTGTGTCACCACTTCTATGGTGATCAGGTGGCTTTATTGATGGTATCCCACTTATGAGCTTCGTCTTGGCGACAGTATGAAGTTTCCTGCCGTTCTTTTTGCCATTTCTTCTCTCTATGTAGGTTATCTTCCACTTCGATAGGGTTGTTTTGTTCTTTCTTTCATAGCTTCTTCATAATCGTCATTTGATGCCCAATACTGTCGCCTCTTATTGTGTGGCGCTGGTGGAGCTGCTCCAGCTTGAGTTCAGGGTGGATGTCACTTCGGCTTCGTTTCGCAAGCTTTCCGTGCTTTGTTTCACCTCTGGCCTGCTCATGCGCTCTTTTCTCTCTCTTCTCAGTTTGTGTTGGTCCCTTTGGTTCAAGATTGTTTTTCCAAGGCTCTGTTTCTGTTAGAATTGACCTCTGGAGGTTGGGTTAATGAGGTTCATGCTCTCCTCCGGTGCAGGGGCTTCTGCTCTTTTGATCCTGGTGGTTGGTTTGTTCGTTTGCAGCCATCTCCTCCTTTTCTGGCGAAGAACGAGACGGCGGCCTTCCGGAGGGGGCCCTTGAGTCATTGATGCTTGGATGGTCATTGTATAGTATGCAATATGTCAGGGGTGCATCATGTGTTGTGTCCTGTTGCAGCTGTTCGCTGTTATCAACACGCCTTGGCTTCTGTGGTTGGGGACGTGCTTTGGGTTGATCCAGCTTTCCTTGTTCTCTGTTTCAGGGCTCAGGGCTCCCAGGTTGTCTGCAGGGCTATTAATTCTAGCCAACCTGCGGTCTACCCTCGTGCCCATGTAGTTCATTAGTTTTCTGCTTTGACTGCCATGTTTGGCAACATGTCTTGAGCTGATATTCGGGCATGGAGGGTTTTGGAGGTCAAACAGGGGTCCTGGCCGCCCGTTATCTGGTCAGCATTCCTGGTCCCGGTCGTTCGTGTGTGGCTTTGGGTCACGGGTTGCAGCCAGTTGTCTTTACTTTGAGTTTATGTGTGCGTTGCAGCTGCCTCTCGGGTAAGTCCCTCTTTTACTTATCTTTGAGTATGTAACTGCAGGGAGTCGAAGGGGCTCCCCACAGAAAACCAGTGTTGAATGTAATGAAACAGCATTTTCTAGGTGAGCTCCAGAGGCTCCCTAGCACCCTCCCTCCGGTCGGCAGTTTCATTTTGCTTTTGATGCTCAGCCTCTGAACTGAAGGTCTAAGTAGCCGGCGCGGGGGGTCTGGGGCTTCCCCCTTTCCCTCCTGGGTAAGGGAGGGCTGTGGGGACAAGCGGCACAGCGGCTGTGAATGGCGTTAGCTTGCGTCCATGTTTCCTTGTGTTTTTGGGGGAGTTCTGTCTCTCTCTTTTAGGTCTTTGGTTGCAATTTCTTACCAGGTAAGGTAAACTTTTTAGGTAGGAACTGTTTTGTTATGCCACCTTTCTGGGTGCCTAACCCCGGTCGATGACAGACATGGAATGTCCCCAAACACATGGGGGATTTCTATAGGCCATTGCTCTCTCTGCCTCTCTGGGGAGAGGGGGGGGGGGCAGGTTCTGGTGCATGGTCTCCAGTAGGCAGAACTCCATTGACTGATGCCCCAGAGTATATAGCATATGTCAGTCCAATAGCTCCAGGGAAAATGGAGCCGCTCACCCAGAAAATGGTGTTTCATTACATTCAATGCTTTTTTTTTTTTTATCCCTACTACTAGACAAATTTCTTCTCATAACCCTATCTGTTTATAGTGTGTTGAATAACATTGAAGTGTGAGAAGATGTGTCGGCATTCTCTTCATTTTCATAGTGTAGTTGCATCAGGGAGACTGGTGGTGGTGGGGTAAAAGGCAATATTTAAGGTTCGTGTAATTGAATGATAAGCTGCTAATGTGGTCGGTGATGAACACAGTGGTTTCCTGGATGGAAGAGGGTGTTCGGGATCAGATATTTTTGATGAAACATATTTTAGAGAATGTGTGTGATGCAGATAGTGAAATCTACATGGTGTGATGATCATGTCAGCAGATGCCTTAAGTACTGTTACATGCTGTGAATTTTTGTTTATGCAACATAGTGTTACTGTATGTGCAAGAGTTACCTGTGTCATAAGTGACTCGTTTGATGATAAATTAGGAATTTAATATCCAAAATCTAGATCCGAAAATCCAAAATCCTAATTTTTATTTACAAAACTTTGCACTTTTATCTATTCATTTTTAAATTTTCAAAAGTTTTATTACGACAAGTGATAAAATACATGTGTATGCTCATTCCAAAGTGGGAAATGGGATAGTGTTTTGGTGATAGCTTATTATAGCCATGACAGCATATTGTATGTCATCTGATCTATAGCTTATTATAGCCTTGACAGTATATTGTATGTCATCTGATCTACACTGCTTGATTTTTCATAGTGCACATGTGAACTAGCAATAATGTCTTTTCTGCACACATGCACCGTCTTAGAGTTCAGAACTGGTCTTTGTAAATGGTGCTTTTTCTTGACCAGTTAATATATAATATTAACTGTAGCATTTTTCCTCCATTTCTAACATTGTGTCAAGTAACATTACAATAAATGAATTGTCCACAGACATAATTCTCTTTATCCTCTTCAATTGTGTTTTCAATGTTTTTTACAATTTTCTTAATCATTCCTGTTGCAGCCATTCTTTATATCACACCTACACTTTGGAAGCTCTCCAGTGTACCTAAATTTTCAGATTCATTAGCTAAATGTCCCATTTAATCCATGGTAGAATCACTGCTATTGCCAGTTTTTTTTTTGTCTCCCTTGTATAATGTTAATCACTAAATTCCTCAAGGCAGTTCTGACTCTTGTCACTCATATTTTTATTTCTTTCAATAACTGAGTATGGAGGTGTTCAGGGTGAGGAGTGTGTGAGAAGAATGTGCATGCATCATGTGGGGAAAGGCACACACACTGTTGATAAGTATAAAGGTGATTTGTTTTTTAATACACTTAGTATGGAGCTTTTGTACAACACTGTCTTAATTTAAAGATTATATTTATTTTGAGAGAATATTTAATAATCTTCATCTGCACCTTTTAGGATGAAAGAGAAGGCACTTCAGAAGCAGCAGCTGCTGCAGAAAACAGTAGCAGAAATGAATCAGAACATATAATAGAAACTCCTTCTGTACAGGAAGATAACAGCAATGACAGTCATGAAGCTGATAGCACTTCCCAAGCTCAGAGCAACGGTGCGTTAAACCAGCCTGCGCCTTCTGTTGTTGGGACTCCATCCTCGCCCATCTCTTCCCCTTCCCCATCTACGGACCCCTCCTCGGCTACAGTCCCGGATCCTTCAGTTGCTCCGTCCATATCGTCACCTTCAGATTCAGTAGCCCATACCACCTCGCAAAGTTTACCTTCTGCCTCATCTCCCCCTGCAGTTTCTGCGAGTACGTCATCACCTCTCCATGAGAGTTCCGACCCTACTATAGACACTGGTGCTACTGCTTCAACTTCTTCCAGTAGCCCACCACACTCAGACTCAACAGTAGGTCAAGAACCAGATAATACTTCCTCAGGTAGCAGCATAGTTGAACTTAATAATAAAGTTGAAAAGGATAATGGTAATGTTAGTTGCTCAAGTTCTCAGCCAGAAGAGTCTGAAGAAAAGGACCAACTAATGAAATAATTCTAAATTTAGTTTAATAATATATTAGCATATTTTTATATCGATTTATTTTACACAGCTGTACCTGCCATTCGGACACAGTTATTCAACAAGATATTACGTATCTACGTTTGTGACAGACACTGGTTTATAGATTTATGGTGATTTCGTGACTTTCTTACAAATTTAGTTCTTTGTAAAGAAGAAACGTGAAAATTTTGTTATTTTATAATACTGATTATAAGTCATCTCGTTGAAGTTATAAGGATAATGTTTTCTTTTATATGTGAGTATGCATTTGATGAACATGCCTTGGAAGGTTCTCTGACACAGAAGTTACTTGAGAGTGAATATGAGAGGGAAGGTGCTTGTCACATTGTGTGCAATAGTCATTTGTTGCCCTCAATTGAGTATCCTGTATGTGTATTATTACAGTAGTGGGGAACGAAAGTTACATGTCTTTCCTGTGTAATTTTTTTGGATATTGGAGAAGCTGAAATATACTGTAATGTAATGTTGGTGTGTGTTATGTGTTTATTCCATTAGTATTCATTAGAAACTGGGATGTACTTAGTTCTCTAGGTAGATTACTTTTGATAGACATAACCTAAGAACTGTAATATAATTATCTTAGAGACATTGAAGAATAGTTCATTTACACTTCACTTTCCTATGGGTTATCATCAATGTAACAGTTGGGGAAGCAGTTTACAGTTTACCAGGACAGTAGTAGATGAATGTCTTTTTAAGTATCAGTCGTTCTATCATGGATTGGCAAGAGAATGAAATATAAAGATTTTAGCATTCATCACCGAATTGTGCCACAGCTGTTAGACTTTTGGCTGAAATAACGGTTACTTTTGTATATTTATATGACAACTGATGATTTCCTGCCTTGATTTTACCTGGTATATCTCTGATGCTGAACCCCTGAGGCGTTACATATGGTGTTTACAGTGTATAGTATTAAATAGCACTGGACCTGTTCACTATTTAACCACATTTTTAGTAAGCTAGGGGCTGGTAGAAGACAATTTAATGCAATAATACTATTTTGAGGGTATGCTTTTTAAATACTGAAAAGTGTGCACATCTGCAGATTGGGTTGGAAAGATGTATTATTGAAGATGTGATCCACAGGTGATGTATATTGTATACATAGGTTGTGCTTAAGGATGCATACATATGCAGGTTGTGCTTAAGGATGCATACATGTGCAGGTTATGCTTATGAATGCATACATGTGCAGGTTGTGCTCATGAATGCATGTTTGTAAGATGGTGCTCTGAGGATATGTGTTTGTATAAGTTGTAATTCAAAGTTACCTACGTGTACAACTTAAGATCGAAGGATGTGTGCTTGTATAGGCTATGATCCTAGGATACGTACATGTTCGACTACAACCCAAAGAGGCTGGCTTTTGCAGCTTGTGGTCAAAGAGTGCACCTTAATACAGCATGTTCTCTGTGGATATTGGTTTAGGAGTTTGTTGCACGAGTCATGAGCTACAGCGGTGATTGTATTTACCCAATCATGTTTCAAAAGTTTGTTTGGAAATGATAAGGAAGTTGCTAGGTCCAACTGTGCTACCATCTGGCTGTATAGTCAAATGTCTCTAGCATAATATATTTCTAATGGTGGAAAACTTGTCAACATAATAAACATTATCGTTATTTAGATAACCAAATTTTAATTTTCGTAATCTATAAAAAAAGTATGGTTTCATTTTTTTTGCATCAGGATGTATGTTTTATAGAGAAATATCCAATAAAATTAAGCCAGTACATGGTTGTAATTGACCTATTTGAGCAGCAATATTAGTTGAGATATGGATTTTGTTTTGATATTTGGTGTGTGTGTGCAGTCATGCAGTCCAGTGCCGCAGAGTTATAATCAAATAAGGTTTACATAGATTTATTAACAACGCAAAAGTTGTTAAACACATTGGACACAACTGAAGCTAACATATGAGTCATAAGTACTCAATCACTACTTTAATAAGACAAATGAGTAACACTTGGTGGGCCAACCAGAGGCTTAGGGCCTCTTTAAAAAAAAAAGGAAAGGAAAGTGCTGTTATGTGTGTAAACATCGTTATTTAGATAATCAAATTTTGGTTATCATTGATACATTGAGCCCATGGACTAAAGGCTGCACTAAGGTTGTCTACTGCCAGCAAGCAGGTTGAGGGCTATGAAGCTTGACACTTATGACACGTGTACTTCATATTTAAATTCTTAGAAATATAAGTAAAAGAATGTTCATTTATAGTTTGAATAAAAATACTTGCTCTATCCATTGATAGTATTAACAATGAAAAATCTAAATTTTCTAATAGAATGTATGGTAGATATAACTGCTAAGTGTTACAGCAAATAGTTTGCTGTACAACAACTGTATTCATCAACACGCTGAAAAATACAGGAAGATTTGTAGTTCTCTGTGACAAAACTCCAGCTCCTGCAGCTCTCAATAACCTAACTTGCAAAATAGAATATACAAGTGTTGTGCTAACTATTGAGAGAGAAGTTAAATCTTACCTGCCATAAATATATACAAAAAAATCCAGGGAACAGGAAGCATGTGTATTATTATTATTATTATTATTATTATTATTATTATTATTATTATATATATATATATATATACATATATATAAAGGTTATTAAATGGTACGTTCTTGAAAAGCCAGTGCGGCGCATATTGTATAACGTCTGGTGGTAAATCAACCTCGCTATTCATGTTCTAATGATTCCTTGAATCACTAACCTATTAGATGAACCTTTTTGATCAACATTCTATAATCTTTCATATAGAATAGGATTGTAGCACATTGCTGTGTATGCTTAAGCTTAATAATAATAATAAATAAAAGGTCCTAAATAGTTGTAAAGAATTTAAAAATCGGTGAAACAGTCCGTTTGAATTCAAAAATATAAATGTTTGACAGGTATATATAATTTTTTATTAACAAGCTGAGGTATACAAAGATATGTGCTGCTACTCTATTCTATGTGAAAGATTACACAGTGTAGATAAAAAACTAGCTTTAAGTTCATCTAATATTTCCATCTCACAAGGTGGTTTGTCATACATGGAATCAGGGGAGAAAATTCCTGCCTCAATATAAAAAACAAATAAACTCTGACGAAACAACAACTTCACGATTTTGAATATCTATTGAAACAAAAAAGTAAAAGCTACAGATAACTAATAATGGCTCATTAAATTTCAAAATATAATTTTTTGTTTAAGTTTGACGGTTATGAACGTAAAGCATGATAATATCCATTTGTATGTATATAGAATTTTCCTGTAATGACTACAATTATTTAAATGAAAAGACAGAAATACAGAAAATAAATTTGACAGATATCTTGAGTTAAAAAAACAGAAAAATAGAATATAAATTCGAGTTTTCGACGAATTTGTAGGATAAAGGAAATGCCTGGGCAGCTGTGCTCAGTTTTCCCGCCAGATTTGAACTTCAGACGCGCCGGAGCCGCCAGCGAGTGAACACCGTCTTGCTCCTCCTCCTGCAGGCTGACACCCTCGCCTTGTACCAGGATCCTACACGCGCTCCTGTAACACCACCACCACCATGCCTGGGGAACTCAAGTGCCTGCTGAGGTTCAAGAGGCTGACGAAGAACGCCTACGCCCCCAGCAGAGGGTCCAAGTTGGCTGCTGGATATGACTTGTGCAGGTATGGTGGTATGTGTGTGTGTCCGGGCATGTCCCTCCGGCGGTGGTGTCCCCGGTGGGAGTCCTCCTCCCTGACAACGTCACGGTAGGACCCCCTAACGGTTAGCCGTGTGACGGAGGAAGCTGTTACGTCACGTCATGTTACAAACCGTGACCACAGGGGGGGGGGGAGCCTCTCTTTATTTACACTCGTTTCGCGCCATAATTCAAATCAAATCAAATTTTTATTCAGGAAAAGTACATGCATAGATGATGAGTTACAAACATAATATTGGATTTAAAGATAGAGCTAGTACATACAATACCTGTAAGCCACTATACCACTAAAGCCACTATAATTGAAGGACCTTTCATTGTTTACAGTGGTTTTGCGCCATAATTGAGGAACCTTTCATTGTTTACAGTGGTTTCGCGCCATAATTGAGGGACCTGTCTTTGTTTACACTGGTTTCGCGCCATAAGTAATGAAAGGGTATATTTCTTAAAAACTTATAATACGGATACAGAGTATTTCCAAACCAGAATGGATTTTTGAATCGGTTCTACATCCCACCCCACCCTAGGGTACAGGACCACTCTAGCCTATGGGGCCCCCACCTTAGGGTACAGGACCACCCTGGCCTATGGGCCCCACCCTAGCCTACTGGGCCCCACCCTAGCCTACGAGGCCCTAACAAACTGCAACATAATAAGCAAGCCATACTCCCATCTGATGTAGGTGTTGAAAATTCTATAAAAATTTGAAATATACTATTTGTACAAATGACCAGTTTTTTAGAACCTTTCTACCTAAGGACTGCACTCCATGTCGAAGGTTGTGCGTCACCATATATCTGACGGTTTATGTTTAGGATTTTTAAGACCTAATCTGACGCAGCTTTATATATAATAACAATTTGTGTATGTTGTATAACATGTTCAAACTTACAAAATAGGAAATGTTTTATAGTTTTTTTTGGATGGAAACTGGCATATAAAAAAGTTATATAATGGTATCCTATGTAGAAAGCTTAGTTTGTAATAAGTTATATAAACTCTTGTTTTGAGTTGAATCTTGTAAAAACTTCAGTTTAAACGTGAAATTTGGATGTTAAAATTGAGTGTCGCACCATTTTTGTGGTTAATTTGCAAGTGAAGTGCGAGCACATAGTGCTCTGATATTGTCTAGGCCATCTAGGCTGCTTGTTTGGGTTGTGCGTACCAAGCCTTTTTCCATGCATTCAACCTCTGCCAGTTCAAATGAATTTCTCACGTTTTTAAGGTACTTCAGTTTGATATTAATAATTCATTTAATATATGATAATATAATTTCCTGTACAGTATTTTGGACTAAAACCCACATTTGTGCGTTTGTGAAAAATTTATGTAAAGAAATTAGTCTTTAGCACTCCTGAGTGTTTTGTCCAGGTCAGAGTATGTGGTTAGGACGAGATTTGCATCTCGACTTCTCGATTATATGTTGAGATGCAAGTCTCGTCCACATTCAGACCTGGACAAAGCAGGTCCAAGACTTGATGTAAATTTACAGACTTGATGTAAATTCTTTACATAAATCTCAAATACACAAGTGTGGGTGTATATTCAATGTTATTATGTGTGAGTAAACATTACCATTACTTATTACCTGTACCGTAACCAACTGTTGCTTTTTCAGTGCCTACGATGTTACGGTGCCAGCACAGGGAAAATGTTTAATAAAGACAGATATTCAAGTAGAATTACCCGAGAACTGCTATGGACGAGTAGCTCCACGATCTGGTCTTGCTTGGAAGAATCACATTGATGTTGGAGGTTAGGAATTGTTGTTACCTTATCTGTCTGTTACTTGGTTTCTACTGAGAGTGGGACTCTTCCCTCAGGTTTTTTGTCGTCCAACTTATCCATACACTAGTTTTGCGTGTTGCTCTTCACTTACACTAGATGCATTTCTTGGGTTCATTTCATCAGCCTGAGATTTTAGGTTTGCTTCAGTTCCCCTTTTTATTTTCTTTCCCTTTTTATTTCCCAGTTTACATAAGAACATAAGAAGAACGGTAACTGCAGAAGGCCTATTGGCTCGTATGAGGCAGCTCCTATTTATAACCATCCAATCCCACTTGTATACATGTCCAACTCACATTTGAAACAATTGAGGGATCCCTTCTCCACCATGTTACACGGTAATTGGTTCCACAAATCAACAACCCTGTTACTGAACCAGTATTTACCCAAGTCTTTCTTAAATCTAAATTTACCCAATTTATACCCATTGTTTCGTGTTCTGTCTTGTGTTGATACTTTTAATACCCTATTAATATCCCCTTTGTTATGTCCAGTCATTGTAAACTTCTATCATGTCACCCCTAACTCTTCGCCTTTCCAGTGAATGCAATTTAAGTTGTATTAATCTTTCTTCATATGAAAGATTTCTAATTTGGGGAATTAACTGTCATCCTACGTTGGACACATTCAAGTGAATTTATATCAATTCTTTAGTACGGTGACCAAAATTAGACTGAATAATCTAAATATGGCCTAACCAGAGCAAGATATAGCTGAAGAACGCAACCAGATGTCTTGTTACTATTGCTTCGATTAATAAATTCCCAGTGTCCTATTTGCCTTATTTTTATGTTCGTTTATTTTTATCCTTTGCCTTTCTTATGGAGTTTTGGATTATTTAGATACATTGTGCAACCTAGTCAATGTAATTTTAATTGAAGGTAAAAAGATATTAAAGTTTTGTAATGATAGTGATATTCTTCCGACTTATTCCCAGCTGTATTACTGACTTAATCTTCCAACTGATGGCAGTTGAAAGTAATGTTGTGTAATTGTTGCTTTAACTTTCCAGCTGGTGTGATTGACGGAGACTACAGGGGCAATGTTGGTGTAGTTCTCTTCAACCATGCCAAGGTTGATTTTCACGTGAAAAAAGGTGATCGCATAGCACAGCTGATATGTGAAAGAATATTTTATCCCGAGTTGAAGGAAGTGGAGGTACGTATATTTCTTTTAGGATAAACATTTCTGTGTTCAAAAATTATCTTTTGTATACAGTATTTTGACTTTAATGGGTCCGAGTATGCTGACATTTTTAGCATTGTAATGCTGTCTGGATTTGTTAACCCAAGTTCTATACTACTCATTTCTGCTGGGCTACTTAATTTCTATGTTGGAAAGGGTAGATTCTCCCTTTGGACTAATCCCATTCCAGAAGGTATCATTTGAGTGTTGGTCAAGTCATGCTCTCTCATCCCCTTGGTCTCTCTCTCACCAGTGTGATTAGATGCACTCTTGCTGAGCATGATTATCCTCCTCCCACCCTGGTCTCCTGGTTAACCCCCCATCCCTTCCCCAGCTCCATTGCCTGTTCCTTTACTTCCTCTCTCTTGTCTTCCTGGTCAGTGAACACCTGGCTGTATCTTCCACCATGTCTTAATCTTCTCTACCTGTACTGTATATACATCACTGGATGACTTCTTGGGAAAGCAACTTTCACTGGTCTGTCATTCATGTTAAACACTCCTCTCCTATAAAAAAAATCTATTTCTTGGTTACCCCTACTTAGCTGCACATTGTGTTCCCTTGGGCAAACCATCACTTTGTGGGAGTTCTACTAGCTGCTCCTTGTAATGCCCTATAAAGCTTGGAAAGCCCTTTGGGTAAACTTACTGTAGTTTGGGCTGAATTGTGCCTCCCTGGCAATAGTACAGTATATCACCCTTATAATGCAATCCCTTTGAAACCAGGGTAGATCTGGTTAAAGGAGCTTTTATTCAAAGTCTGATTTTTTTTATTATTTTCAGGAAATTGATGACACGGAACGAGGTGAAAATGGTTTTGGATCGACTGGAGTCGGTGACGGCGAACATTAATTGGTATACTCGTGATAGGTTTACAATTGCTATTACAAAAAAAACATGATTGTGTTTTTACTGGAATTGAGCATCCAAAGTAGTAATTACAGAATGTTCATTTTATTCATTTTGTTAGGTAGTATTTTGAGAACCAGTTTTATGAATTTATTTTAAACATCAGAGAAGGAAGGGATGTTCCTGATAATCTCGGTTCGAATTGCTACCATAGAAATGTTTATTAATTTTAATTTTTTATGTTTTTATCTCAAAGTGTAAGGGAGACTTTACATGAGAACAAATGAAGAAGACTTCTATATACCCCCATGAAAGCCAAATATTATTAATTTACCAATATTTTTTTATACCACAATCATGGAAAAAAAAATAATAAAATTTTAAATAAGATAATAAATTTGGTCTTAATTCCAAAAACTGAGGGATGATAGTGGTTCAGTTGGCAGGTTGTGAGGTTTGATTAACTAGTAATTCAGCTGTTGATAAATAACAGGTAGTTGTGCTGTATCACCTACTCTTACTACAAAATTTAAAAAATTCTGTATGGTACAGCAAATTTTCCTTTAAGGTAAAGGGACACCTAATGGTGCACAAAACCCATTGGGGTGTATGTGAAGTTTGTGTTGGCAACAGTTTCTTCCTTTTAGGAAGGTATGGACACCTTGTATTTCTTCAGGAAGGAGTTGGTTTTCTATTGTCTGCTTCCTGGGGGTGTGTAACAAAAAGGAGGCCTGGTCGAGGACCGGGACGCTAACCCCCGAAATCATCTCAAGATAACCTTCCTGAGCTGAGGATTGCCCCAGGTTGGTTTACTGTAAAGTATCTACTCGAGAAAGTACTCCTGTCTTGATGCGATGGTCGAGAAGCTGTTGAGGGAATGGGAGTAACAATGCTATTCCTGGCAGAGGACTAATTCATATTCACCTATGAATAGTAACTAGAAAATAAAATTGGGGGGTTGTGCTCATGCACTCCCCAGCTAACAGCAGGAGACCATTGTAGAAATGTGATTAACACGTTAAATAATCTTAGGTCATAGGACAGCAATGATGGCATGTGGATTGAAGACTTATAAAAATTCAACCCACATGTCGTCATCACAGTCCTATGACCTTAAGACTTTCCATTGCTTTCATACTCCCTAGTACTTAGAAATTGGAATTTCAGAAATTTATTGGGTACCGATCTCGGTGATCAAGAGAGAACTTGACAAGCATTTTAAAAGGATGCCTGATCAACCAGCCTACGAGCAGCCTCGTCAAACAGCCTGGTTGATCAAACCAGCAACCGGGCCATGGGGTTACTGATAAGCGAAGTCGTCAACAGGGTAGGTACGTCAAATTCACTCGTACAGTATGTCTTAATTTATGCCTAACTCTCAGGCCCCATGGAGGTAAGTTGTTGATAGTGATGTACACAACACATGCTTGATTCAAACCGTAAAAGTCGGCGTGCAGCGTTCACAAGTGAACTGGTCTACTTCACACCTTCAGATGTAGATGAAAATAAATTAAGACAACCCCTTACTGATACACCCATGTAATGGCATTAACTCTTTAGTGCTATATACCCCCTTCTGTAAGCAGCTATGTACCAAGTAGCAACTTCAGCAAATTGTTTTTTGTTTTTTTTTTTTGACAAAATATAAAATGTACAATAGAACAATCTAGCCACCAGTTTAGTAGACTCCTGAATGAACTGTCCACAATTAGGGATACAAAATCCTGAGATTGGTATATACTAATGCTTTACAGTGTATACCAATGGGTATTTGGTTACCTATGTGTATAAAGTACACTAATACTTCAATGATGCAATGTCATCATTGCCTTGTGAAAATTCATTGTCATTTTGTTTCATTCATCTGATGGTTCAACCAACATATCACACAAGTGGGGGAGATCTTAGCAGACCATGTAGTGTTTGGGTACACTTTAACGTGTCCTACAAGGCTGTTGATGAGTATTGCTGTTCATTGTATGCTTCTTGATTTCTTGGGAAAACTTGCAATATTTTGATAACTTTCATCACTTTAATGTTCAGGATAATAGAAAACAAATTTTCCCTATTCTTCTACAATAATTGTCTTAATATCTACCTGGTGATTCTAACTTCATGTAGATAGCCTTGTCCTGCTTACATGTTGAACTTTTAGTATTTGTTGTCTCCGGGTTAAGTTGAACACGAAAGTGCTCTATACTTTTATTAGTACATTTATTATTATTTTATTAGCTATACTTTAATTACTATTCTGCAACTCTGTTAATATAACTATCATGGAGCAACAAATGGTTTGCAATCTATGAATATTTAAATTATTTTAAACATTGTTTTGCAATATCACTATGGAAGTACTGTACTGGATTACCAAGTAATTTTAAATTATGCTGCCAATCTGCCCTTTCATGTAAAAATTAGCTTAAATTTTAATTAATATTTATTAAAATTTATGGCAAATTACAGGAGTAAATGACAACATATGTATGCATAATTTTATTGCTGTTGGGTTTTAATTTTCATACAAAAATATTATAATAGTATATACAATATCTACAGCACATGCACACATGGAGGTACACAACATTTTTAGACACCACACACACACACACACACACACTTTTTAGGGTAAGTCTGGCATTGATAAAATGAATGTTCTTGGCAGAACAGTCTCTCTATCCCGTAATAGTTTTAGGAAGTCATGGCCAGGTTGTGGGGACGACCAACAGAGTCCTGACGGTCACCAGGTCCAGCCCACACTTAAGAGCTATCTTCCATTTTTACTGGGAAGACGGGACACTACGAGCATAGCTCTTGTCCTGTAACTACACTTGGGTAATTATACACACACACAAGCACACGTATTCACTTCTGTAGTTAGGAAGTATGTCATGCATTTGAGTTGTCAATTACAGTTAAGAGTTAGAATACTACCAACATAAATGCAGTTTTTATGAAATGTTTATTGCATAAACTATTCCTTTTTGTGGAGCAGTGAATACATTAATTTTTTGATATGACAGCTACTACAGTAGTGAATAATTTTATATAGTGCTATATTTTTAACAGTACAATAAAATTTATAAATTTATATTTTTGGTGAGAAATGCTGAATGTGTCCAACCACTAAATGAAAAGTAAAATTTGTCACATTCCCTACCATAAGCAAAAAGGTAATTACTACAAGGCATTTGCTTTAATAAGCCAATTTCTAACCATCACAGTGTAAATTTATAATACCAGTATCTAATGGCTATGGAGATATACTATTCCAAATGGGGAAGTTAATGAATAATAAAAACATGTCATTTTCTGATGTCAATATGTTACACAACACTAGGAAGCTGGAAGCCAATCGAAGTCCTTTCTCAGTGGTTGATGGATACTATGACCCCATAATGAACTGCAGGAGAGAACAATTAAAAAATAGAAAGCATTAACATTGTATTTAACATGTATGAATTTATCATGTCTTATCTTTTGTTAGTTTTATCACATCCATGTGCTACACATGCCCTTCATTTATCCTGCTTCGGTTGTATCTGTCGCCACCCTTTATAACTAGTAAGTTTTCATTCATTTGCTGGCCTATTCAATTTTGTTTTATCCCCTACCTACCATTTATGTCATAAATCTTCACTCTTATTACTACACTGTAAATCATCATGGTCCTATCTATGTACTACTGCTTATTGTGGTCTCGTATATATCTCGTCCTTGCCCATCATCAATTTGTAGTACATAGCCTATAAATGCACAGAATAGTACATGCCACTTACAAAATGAGTGGAATATAAGATCAAGATTTAACCCATTGTTCAAAAGTATGTAAGGAGGCAGAGGACCAACATGAATGCTGGTAAAAAATACAAGTTACCTTCGTTTTCAAGCAAATGGGAAACATGTGAGCTAGAGAAATGTTAAGAATTGCTTCCATGAACTGTAAACAGATGAAGCTAATTTCACTTAGAGGGGTGAATGCAACCATCATTCACAGCTTCAACTGCAAGTATGACACTACTGAAACATCAGGATGTAAAAGTGTATTGGGTACAATAGCTATAAACTTGTGAAGTGTGGTTCTAAGAGTTAGATCTTGTTCCAAGCAGACGCAGCTAGGTAAGCATTCTCGTCATTTACATCAGCCTTCCCTAGTATCAGCACCCCCCCCCCCCCTCCCCATCATCATTTGTACCATTGTTCTCAAAATAACATTTTTTACCACATTTTCATATCCTTAACTGTAACCTATTGCAATCATATACCATTCTTGCCCTATTTAAACTACCCCATTTATCTTCACTTACCATCCATCACCTTATTGCAGTTACCTATAATAAATCATCATCTCACCTATCATCATCTGGCAGGTAGGTGGTGGGGGCATATGGCGTTGGCAAGTATGTTGGTGTAGATGGCGTTGATCTCCCCCTCTACATGATACACCGTTTCCCCTCCTGGCTTGCGTCTTGCCACCACCTGTAATACCCAACTGGTTTAGTGCATAGCTGACAGTCGCCAAATCACAGATGATGATATTGAGAGAAGTTACAGTTCAAAAGAAGTTGCAGCCATATAATGGTATTCTAGTCATCTTGCATAACCCACAGTCTGCTGATATAGCCTCGTCACTTGGTACAACCTACAATGGTGCAGTGAATGTGTGTAACACTTAGGTTGGTCAGGTTAAATATCTTGTTCTGGCATGTATTAGATGGGTGACCACATCTATAGTCTCTTCTTTGGCTGGGCAAATTCATATGCTTAAGCTTCCTGTCCCTGACAATGGTATCCAATTACCCAATACATTGCTTTACCATTGGTATTGATGTCGCCTGATACAGCCTACACAGCTGTATGTTATTTACCATATTCACCCAAGATTTGTTCCATACGAATTTTGTGAAGACAGCAAGCCACTAGCCTGGATGTCTTAATGAGACAACAAATAACAATTACAAAAACTTGTCAGGTAACATGCTCTGGAGTTGACTGAATATTGTTTAAACATAAGTTGAAATACTACTAGTCTGAAGCCATTTCAGAGATAAAACAGCCTTTGTGTTGAGTGGACCATTTAAATTTTGTAAAAAAAAAAAAAAAAAAAAAAAAAATAATACTGGAGGGACTACAGTTCTGTTCTGGTGAGAACATTAACTTGGAGGCAAGCATTTGCATTCAGTGATGAACACAAATCTGCACTGAGCAACAGTTAGCATACAAAAACAATCGGTTCCAATGGCCCATAATTATACATGGTGAGTTTGTTCACAATCCAAGTTATGCTGGAACCGTTAGACATCTTTTGTTTTAATTTCTCCAGGATACCAGGTATGTTGGGTACAATGGGGTACTCTGCGTAGAACAGCTTGCCTTGAGTCAGTGCTCAGTAAATTTCTTTAAAGTTCCGATATAGTTTCCAGTCTACAATGCTAACATTGGGTGAATATTGCCACCATAACTGATGCAGCATCAACAGAACTTCCATAATAACCATGTGTGATACTAATCCTCTCGACATGCTTGACTTATGGTTCTTGTGTTTTTAATACAATATACAGTAACTCATCTGGGTGAAGTAGAATGTGATGTACAAGCCATCTGGAGCGGCTATGAATACTTGTAAACCTCACGTAAAGAGAACTTTGTAATCATTGCTCACTACATTTGTGTCGGTCTCTTGAGCTTGCATGAACACCTAAGTGGCGTTTTCCATTTATGTGCAGGTGCAACAATAAGTGTGGTAAGTAGCAGTGCTTATCAATTAGTGGCGATATGCTGACAAAGTTTGGGAAGTTTTCGTGGACAACAGCAACCTCTTCATTGGGAACGGCATCATCCTTACTTATTTCAAGTACAGTACTATACAATTTCTCACTTCTGAGATCTAATTAGGGTTCACTCCATAAGCCAGCCAACATCTGAGATGGGCATCAATGTACATGACCTTCAATATGTAAATTACATTGTATCTTATATATACTGTACATTCATGTTGGGATTTCATGAGTAGAGCATGGTTGACAGTTAATGAAATAGTGTAGATCAAGAAGGTGAGTTTATCAAATGGTATAAAATAACAGGTGAAATTGTACAAAAAATAAATGGTTTTCCTGCTTTGAATTTGCAGTGTGAAACAAATAATCACTACCATGCCCAAAACAAATTCCTTGACTACCAACGATTTGTTGTTCTTTGGGGCCCCTTAAAACGTTATCTAGTGGCATGCTTTCATACAAATTTATATAGATCTCTATTTCCCATAAGCCTCTGTTTAAGAGTAGAATCACCTGGTGAACTCAGAATTCTGTTTAAAAAATTGTCTCTGGATATCACTTCTTAATTTTGTAATATTTACAGTATATAATTATCTAAAATTACAAAGGTGTGAGACTACAGTATGTGCTCACATTTATAATTTTAGCCCAGACTACCGAATTCATGTAGCAAGTAGGTTTGGTACCAGTAAGTCTAATCTAGGTCAATATCAAGTCTTTACTGACTTAGATGCTATAGTACTGGCTTACTACTGCCCAAGACAACCTGCTACTAACATAAACTACTTTTTACTAACCTATTTATCAACCAACAGACCACAGTCTGCTGCTGTTGATCACTAGACTACCTACTTGCTACCGAGCTATATCTTATCTGTACACTTTGTAAACATCCATACAAGTACTTCTGTAATAGCAACTTATTTCCAAACAGCATTTGAAAGCTTGGTAGTACCCACCATTGCTACCACCCATTTCCTGTACTAATAGTGCCTACCACTCACCTGATGAAAGTGACATGCACACTTTCCTTGAAGAAAGTGTCTATAGCGTGCTGCAGTCATGTTGAAGGTGTCAACAACGTGATAGCCACGATGGTGAGCGTACGATGCCAGGTTCATGGAGTGCTCCAGCAGGCGGGAGTGGTCACGCTACAGAGGAGGAATTGAGAGGTTACAGAATTAGAGTCCAGGGAAAGGGGGATGGGTGAAGAGATCATGAAGCAATGTGGTGAGTAGGGTGAAAGACCACAAAAGGATTATCACACAATACAACATTAGTCGAGGCAGGATTACACGGCATCAAAATTTTCCTTTACTGGTATACCATTATGCATGGAATACCACAAGTATTATTGTCTTTGAGTTATGTTATTTCTGGGACTGATCAAAGCTAAAAGGACACTAAGAAAGTTGTGGGTCTGATTTTAATCTAATTATACCCAACCTAGGAGACATTAATCTCCAGATGTTTTGAACACAATTACTCAACTTGGAGATACTTTAGATGCCATGACTTGATTTTTTATCATTATTAGTAACAAGCTTAGGCATATACAGCAATGTGCTGCTACCTTATTCTATGTGAAGGATTACAGAGTATAGATCAAAAGCTAGCTATGAGTTCATCTTATATCCCCATCTCGCAGGATGGTTAGTTGTATATGGAATCGGGAGAACAAGAAATGTGAGGCTGATCTGTTAGCTTGCACTAACAAAATCTGGGTAGAGCACAAGAATACCTTCCAATACTTGTGAGTGTATGAAATAGTTACAAAGCTCAAAAGTACCTCATACCATTTGGTCTGAAACCATTGATAACAAGGCAATCATAGATATAGTTTTGGAGTGTCTCTTAGCTATTGCCATCAGTTTACAATTGGAATGCTCGCTATTTAGGGGTTTGGGGGATTTGTTACCTATAACCACCTGCTTTAGATATCTATATCCCAGCTTAATTCTGACAGTTATAAATGTCACTGTCTAGTGAATATTTTGTAATGTCCATATGTATGGTTCTTAGTTCTAAACATATTATAACTTTGTACTCGTGCTTCCTGCCCTCCAAGTGTTGGTAACTGCTCGTCTATTATCCCTAACTTCCTGAACTAGTGCGGTCTTCATAGCAGAGATTGGAATACCTAGGTCTAGCTCAATTTCTGGCTTGAATGGAGTTTCAGCTGCCTTGTCCGTATCATGATGCTGGACAACACCTGTGGGGGATGGTATCTTACAAATGAGACAAACTCTCGCACTGTGTTATGTTGTTTATAATGGATGTTACAACATTCATAGTATCTATTCTACATGTTGGGTTTTCAAGTGCTTGGAGAGTTGACAATCACAGAAAATTACTCTAGTGTCTGTCAGCAAATTAGTGATAAGTTGTAGTGCAACTCATTTTGTGTGTGGGGCTAAGCCTCCATACATAGAAAATGAATGGAGTTCAGTTTCATGCTGTGTACATGTGTTCTCTTTTTATATTCTACAGGCTGAAACCAATACTCATAGGGGATGATGTGGAAACCATTATTCATGGAGAGATGCTGTAGACACCACTGCTTGATCCAGACACTGCTGTAAATTTTGTTGTGAAGACACTAAAAAGCCCCGAAATCATCTCAAGATAACCTGGAAGGTGATGCTGTGTATGGCATTTTCTACCTTGGAAATATTGGGGATGTCATTACTCAACAAGAGCATACCGATACATAGGCCATCCTGTATTCTGTATCTAAGAACAATTGGCCAAGTGCCTAAACTTTAATCTACCTGGGTTTTTTATTACAGGAATGCTACATTAACTAATTGAACACCACCCAAGCTATTATGCAATGACTAAAGTACAGTACTAGGACTAGTTCCAAACATGTGAAATAATAAGACAAATGGACACGTTTGAATGTGCAAAATAGCCTCATTGAAAAGTAGTAATACTATATAAATAATACAAAAATATTAATGCAGTACTGATATGTAAGAGTACATTCTTGTAAAGCCACTAGCATGCATAGCATTTCGGGCAGATCCTTTACAGTATCTTAATTTTCCTTGGAATACGACCTGACAAATAATTTAACACCAGATACCCATTCACTGCTCTGTGAACAGAGGTGTACAGTGGAGGATTGGAGCCTAGTCAAATCTTCCTGGCCAGGCCAAATCGCTTGCGAAGCGTGAGGCGAGTGTCTTACCACTGTGCCACAGGGACTACATCAAAGGCCATAGGTTTTTCCAACACTATAAATATAAAGACAATTATCAATAGACGTCTACAGTTTAAGGAGGGTTTTTATCAACCAGCCTGTTGCCAAAGCAATTCAGGTAGTGATCCACCACAAGGTAGGCTACTCTAAGTAGATAGATGATGTCACTATTACCCATACTGGTGATATGGATGTCATTAGTTGCCTAGGAGATACTGTGGAAATCTTCACTTGCCCAAGGATGGATGTCCTGAATTACTATACATCCAGTGGACCTTCCTATTCAAAAGTGGCTTGGTGTGGTTGCTTTCACTTTCCAGGGATGTGAGTAACCTCATTCACGGGGACATTATATGAATTTCTTTACTCATCAGTTATGATGTGGATGCTTTTACTCACCAGTGACATGGCATGAACAAGCTTACTCACCAGGGACACAGTGTGGACTCCTGGTGCAGCAACGTGGAAACCAGCTCCTAGTGTCTTGAGAATGACTTTGGCGCCTTCCAGACCTTCCCTGTAGGCCAGACAAACACAATCATTAGTGACTGGTCCATGCCCATGTCTCGCAAAGAGTCGGTGATCCGTGCCCGTGTCTTGCAAAGACTTGCTGATCCATGCCCGTGTCTCGCAAAGACTTGCTGACACAATAGCCGATCATATTGGCAGGATATCATGCACTTGCCAACCTTTCCTTTGGATATGTTTGTCCAAGCCGTAGCCGACTCCTAAGATGTTTATAAGGCTGCCTGTCCCCTGACAAAACTATTTCCAATTACAGTATGATGATGCAATTGATCTTAAGTGAGCAAAGGACATTTTTTTTTCAAGACTAATCTGAATGTAACTGGTTGCCATGTGTAAAGATTTCTTCATTCATGAACAAGGAGCAGCTGCTGGATTTGGTCAATGCTTTGAGAATACAGTATTGAACTCGTAGTTTAAAACATGGCCAGGTGACTGACTTATTAGATCAATTGATAACTTACCACTAAGTTACTCAGCCAGCTGAATTACTTTCTGCTGACACTTGATACTAAAACTAGTTATATAACTACTTGATGGAACCCTTAACACAGTTTCAAGAATAATGTAGATATAATTCATTTAATGAAAGGGTTCAAAGTCTAATAAGTTGGATGACTGACAAGTGAACAAGATCGCCAGAAGCTGAAGCTGAAGCTTGGTTCTGTAACTTAGTTAGGAAAGTACACAAAAAAAAAATTAAACATGGAATAAGGGAACACATGCTCATGTGGAGCAACATATAATAATAATAATTAGTAATCACACTAACGTGATGTGTCAGTGAGAAAATCTGTAGGAGCCGTGATGAGGGTTCGCACCTGTGCAGTGGGTGTTCCCATTCACACGCCTTAGTCAACTAGGCCACAACATGGTCTAGTTGACTAGGACATGTGCAGGAACACCCAGAGCATATGTCCTAGTCAACTAAACCATGTGGCCTAGTTGACTAGGGTGTGTGGATGGGAACACCCACCACATAGGTTCGAATCCTCATTAGTGTAGTGTAGTGCTCCTACAGCTCCTATGCTCATCACAGCTCCTACAGATTTTCTCAGTAATAATAATGAGAAAATCCGTAGGAGCTGTGATGAGAGTTCGAACCTATGCGGTGGGTGTTCCCATCCATACGCCCTAGTCAACTATGCCACAACTTGGTCTAGTTGACTAGGACGTGTGTGGGAACACCCACTGCATAGGTTTGAACCCTCATCGTGGCTCCAGATTGTCTCATTGACACATCACGTTAGTGTGATTACTCTCTATTATTATTACAGTACATGTATTAGCAAGTTGGAAGGTGCTGTAGTAGGCGACCAGGGACTGAAATCCATGACCCAAGAACTTTATTTTGCCCTGTAACTATCCATCGGAGACCATGGAGCAGTAAGAGTATTACTCAACATAATCAGTAATTAGAACAATAACGAACTTCAGCGCCCTTACCGAAATATTTGAATATGATAAATATCAAGTCGCTGTCCATTCTCTCAAGTGTGCTCTAATCTATGAAACTGCACTGCAGTGTTAATCCTGACTTTGATCACTTCCTGGAGGAATGTATCAGAACCCATGGGCACTACACAAGAAATATCTTTTTGATACTCGAAGAGTGACTTAACCAAAGTAGAAATGCTCTGCAAATCAAGGAGTCATAAACTGGAATGACCTCTAATGAGATCAACTATTTTTCACATCCAGTTTAAGAGAGACTAAGAATTGACTATCTTTACATTAAGTTTTTGAAATTAGTAAAAATTATTTTTGTAAAAATAAAAATTATAACTTAAAAAAATGGTTGGACCTAAATGAAACTTTGCATGTCTCTACTCTGCTTTCTTTGTTTCAATCATTTTAGTGTTTCAGTCGATCTATTTTATGATCGACTTGATAATGGTCCAAGACGGACCGAAATGTGAATGTCTTTTCATCGTCAAGTGTGTGGTTTGGTCAACTTTCAATCATTGTTCTATCCATTCTACCATCTTTCCATTTATTTCATATGCCAGTGGCATATTGGACCTTTTAAGGAAATGGTCTGGATTTGTGTTTGTAAAGGTTTCAGCCATGTTGGGCCTCATCTGCAGAGTTGTTAGTTTTACGACTGAGCCCTTCCAGATACGTGATTTTTGTAGCTCTGCATTTAACACTCTTGGAGTTACATGATGTCTTGTAGGCGAGGTCTCTATGTTTCAATACAATAATCTAGGTGGAGAATACACAAGATTTGTACAGTTGGATGACCACTTTCCTTTTCTTAGTTGAAAGTGCATTTTATTTTTCCTAGTATTTGATTCTTCTTTTATAATTGCAGCCTACTTGCTGAGCAGCTTTAAATGATTGGTAGAACCACTACTCAGGAGGTTCATTTCTTGTTCATCTGCTAGTAGGTTGTACTGTTAACCCATACATTCTTCCAGTCGCTATTTGTGATTATAGGATACTGTGCAATTTTGCCATTTGATTTGTTAACTGCCTTTTGTCAGGTGCACCACGATGCAGTGGCTTCAATATTTTTTCTTCTAACATACCCGTATGGTAGTTCTTTGCATCATCTGCAGATTTGATTGTTTATCCATGATGATGACATCTTTGCATTGGTGTATATTACAAAAAATGTTGGCTATAAAATGCAAACTTATGATACTGCATTCACAATTTTTGTGTGTGTGTGGTTTTCCCATTTAGGATGACCTTTTGCTTTTTGTGCTTTAACCATTCTTTTTAATCTATTACATTTTATTATTGATTTCAAGTGTTTATAATTCCAGGGCCAGTCAATTATGTAATTTGTCAATCTGGATAATATAATTTTACAATTTCAACATATGGCTCACTCAGTCCTCATGTCTGCTGTTATGTCTTGGGTTATCTTGCTCTCTTCTGCACCGAGGTCTAGTTCTCTTAGTCTGTCCTCATATCTCGACTCTCAAGCCCCCGCACTATCCTTGTGGAGAACCTCTGGATGTTTGTTCTTCTTTTGGGCTTGGTAAGATGTAGGTTTCCATATTGGTATTGTATACTATAGTATAGTATAGTACTGTACTGGTTTTGCATATGGAATGTACTGCAATTTACAATGATTCTTCTGGTTTACTTACAACTGTCCTTATATTTACCAGAATTGTGTGTCTGCTTATGCTATTTTGTCCATGCAGTATGTGCACCTGTTGACTGTTGGTCTGTTGTCCACCCTGATTTCCTCAAGTGGTGTAATTACTTTCTGGTTACACCAATTAATTAACTGGCATATATGATCTCTCATACCTACATTTGAATCCACATATGAATCAATCTCCATTATGCCTGATTGTTCTCTTCTTCAATGCCTAAACACTGTAATCAGGTGTTCAATTTCCATCTATGTTGCTTGGGATCAACATAGTTTTGTTTCAGTTTTCTATCAGTTTTCCTTGTTCACCCTGTTGATAGCTGTATATTTTATATACCATGATCATATCCCCTTGTTTTGCATTTCTCCAGTGTCATGAGATATAATGAATTTCAGACAAACTAAAAGAGGGAGGCAAAGTGTGGGGGCGCGAACGTACCTGCGGAGAGCCGAGGAGACCATATGTAAATGTTGAGCAGCGACCCAGTGGACTCCTCCTATCACCACCACGGTGTCAGAACTGTTGTGTAGTGGTCCAGCCCTGCCACAGTATAACCAAGGTTTTGTATCAGCTTTTTTTTTATCAGTCTATTTAGAGACCCTTACTCTCATAGTCCCCTACATGGACCAACCTAACAACCTCATTACACTAGTCACCTCTTCTTTTCAGTGGCAGTGAATCAATCTTTTCATGATTACGCTGCATATTCCCTCCCTCCTCTCCTTCATACATGAATCCACTTGACATTATTATTATACTTCCCAACTTGGACCAATCTGTCATATTCCTCTACATAAACCCACCTGACCACCCCATTTCCTCATAGTCACTTATATAGACCCAAGTAATGTTCTTATGTTCTTGTATCCTCCTTTATGGACTTACCCGTTGATCTAATGGTATGGTATATCATTGCTGGGGAGAGGGAGTGTTAGAATTATTATCCAGGGAAGAAGACGAGTTTTTAAACAATATATATTCTAGTGACAAAATATAACAAATATACAAATATTGTTACAATAATTTAAAACCATCACCAATTACAGTACCTTAACTAATTGGTTAAAAAAACTATTAACAATACTACAGTGTTGGTACACAAGTTATAACATTTAATCTCTGATCCTTAATAGGGAATTAAATGATAAAAACTAAGTAGGAAATCAAAATGCACTTCTCAGAAACTATACAGTAATTCAATATTGAACTTCTAGAGCACATGTTGAAGACAATGTATGACTACCGTTAAGTTGCAATAACAATCGCACAAATTGTAGCCAAATTTTTTAACGTTTAATATTTTAAGTGAGCATTTAAAGTTATATGAATATGAAGCTAGTAGTTCTCGTAACTTGTACACCTTGTAGCTACCCCCACTACCTACTACCTCAGCAGGAGCTGGTAGAGGGTTTGGTCGAAGACGGGCCTCTGGTTGGAAGGGAGCCAGAACTTTGGATAATACGCAAAGGCGAAGGTGGTGTGTCCCTGGTTGGCGCCTCGGATGACCCTCAAATCATGAGTCTTGTCCCAGGTGGTGAGGGTGCCATTGAGACGCTCCAGCAGAGCATACAGCATCCCTCTATTCGTGCTGTCTCCCAGAAACACCAGCTGTGCCACCCACATCACAAGCCACATGTTACATATGACAGCAGAAAATGCACAAGATTGATGAGTAAAGTAGGTAGGAAGAAGCACCTCAAGGTAGGTATAAGCTTTATACCGATGAGGATCTCCACACTGCAGTATATTAATTTTTATTTTTTCCATATGACAGACTGGTGGGGTAAATGTTTGAATTACAAGCCACATAAGAGTGACAGATTGTGTAGTTATGATTAGTGAACTTTTAAGAGTGTGGCAAACTGTAGTCGTATGTGGCATTATACCTAGAAGAGGAATTGGCAATGTATAGCTGTCTAGGGAAATCCATCTGAACTTCCAGTAGGACATATGGTACAGACAACTGTATATAGCCCACATGAAGATTTAGGTTTATTGTGATTACTAAACATGGATAAATGTAGATGCTATGGATTTAACGGTTAGTAATATATCAGAGAACTATTATAAGTAACTCTGTAGTGACAGAATCATCAGGAAAGTAGGAGGGGAAGCCGTCTTTAATATGTGAAACATGAAATGCTGAATTAAAAATGTATTACTGTAGATTGGTAAATAATGAAGCTATTTTGACAGATACAGTGCATGAAGCAAGCAAAGCCTAATATTGAACTGTTTATCATGTCAAAAAGCTTTCAAATTTGTACAGAACAGAATGAAGATTTATTCAGTGGGGGTATAAAAGCTGGCCCAAAACTGCCAGACCTTTTTATTAAAGATGTCACACTGCTGGCACTCAAGCATTTGTGCAGTTTTGAGGCTGAGTGAATACATTGTTACTCTGCTTTTAAATGTGATAACAAGATAACGTAAATTAATAATCTGTTCACTAAAAGGGGTTTGTCTTGCAAAACTTTATTAATTTTCAAATATAGACATTCATAGTAAAAAAAAAAATAAGATAGTGGATTGCTAAAGCCAAGACAAACTTTTGTATTAGAGCATTAACTGATACAGTTAAATAGTTAACCGATACAAAACAGAACAAAGGTAGATAGGTTGAAGACTGAGCGAGGCACAATCACAAGCTGAACAACCCAGGGAATTGTCCTTTGACCTCTTATTTTACTTTTTTTAGATACTTTTTATAATAAAGTGAATTTAAAGTTTTTGTTTTCTAGGTTTTATTTTTACCCTTAGCAGGTGTAGAAATGTAACCCCTAGTGCAACAAAAAGGGTTAAACCACAAGGAAATGACTTGATCCCACTAAAACCATAAAATAGGATTGCCTGTACCGTCTTGCCGTGCAGACAGTGGCGGAGACGGTGCAAGGAGAGAGTAGGGTGGGTGCAGGTGAAGGGCTGCCATAGCGTCCGGGACCAGTCGCAAGAGGCCCGACGCTCGCACGACTCGCATGGTACCATCCACCGACCTGACGAGGAGAAATCCATTCGATCATCACTCCTGTTTGATGTACACTAAACCTAGGATCATGTCCTGCATTTCTCTTAAAAATATATTCCGTTCACTGATTAATACAAAATTATTTTGCTATATTATCTGTGGTTATAATTTTGTATGATTGACTTTAGATGTACACATATTGTAAAAGATTAAACAAGTGGTATAGCTTTAGTGTGCTCAGCTGCACAAGATGTGGATTATGTTTGTTATTGATTACACATTAGTACTGATAGTCATCATCAGTAGCATTACTAATTACATTATAATGGTAATAATCAAAGTGTTAAAAATATATTATTATTATATATTATATTTTTAACATACAAATGTAAACATAATAATAATAATAGCACATTTCTATGTAAATTTGTACGCATTTACCTTAATTACTAAAATGCCATCATCTCTAATGGTCTGACGAGCTGAGGGAATTCTGCCAGTTATCCAATAAATTTTCCAGGTGTATTTTGATATGTTACACTGTCTTTGTTCTACGGCTTTGTTAGCTAAATTATGCCATGGGTTTATTGCTGTAGACGTGAAAAAGTATCTCCTGCTGTCTGTCCTACATTGTGGTTTGTTGAGCTTGAAGCTGTTACATTTTGTGCGAGTCATGTTAATTGAACCTTTTAAAGAAGTGATCTAGAATAACTGCTTGTAATTTTGTTCTGTATTATAAAACTTTTCAATGACAGTTCCTGCTTGATACCTGGTTGATGAGGTTCTGGGAGTTCTTCTCTTGCCCAAGCCCAGCCCGAGGCCAGGCTTGACTTGCGAGAGCTTGGTTCAAAAGGCTGTTGCTTGGAGCAGCAAGCAGGCCCACATATGCACCACAGCCCAGTTGGTCTGGTTCTTCTTGAAGAAAACTATCTAGTTTTCTCTTTAAGATGTCAATCGTTGTTCCGGCAATATTTCTTACACTCGCTGGGAGAGTGTTGAACAACCATTCATATAGTGTTCTCCAATTGTGCTTATGGCACCCCTGCTCTTCACTGGTTCTATTCTGCATTTTCTTCCATATTGTTCACTCCAGTATGTTATTACTGTATTTTACTGTGTAGATTTGGTACCTGGCCCTCCAGTATTTTCCACATGTATATTATCTGATATCTCTCTCATCTCCTTTCTTGCGAGTACATTTGGAAAGCTTTGAGACGATCCCAATAATTTAGGTGCCTTATCGCGTCTATGTATGCCGTATATGTTCTCTGTACTCCCTCTATTTCAGCAGCTCTCCTGCTGAGAAAGGGAGAGTGAGTGCTGAGCAGTACTCAAGATGGGACAGCAAAAGTGATTTGAATAGTACAACCATTGTGATGGGGTCCCTGGATTTGAAAGTTATTTAAATCCACCCTACCATTTTTCCGGCTCACGCAATATTTGCTTGGTTATGCTCCCTAAACATTAGGTTGTCAGACATCAATATTCCCAAATCCTTTACATGCTGCTTTCGACTATGGGCAGATTTGATTGTGTTTTGTACCCTGTATTATGTTTAAGGTCCTCATTTTTACTGTAAGCATGTACCTGGAATTTATCACTGTTAAAATCATGTTATTTTCTGCTATCCAGTTGAAAACGTTATTAATATCTGCTTGTAGTTTTCAATGTCTTTAGCAGAGGCAATTTTCATGCTGATTTTTTTATGTAAAAAAAATGATATTAAGCTGTGACTTGTATTTTTGTCTATATCTGATATGAGAATAAGGAAAAGCAGTGGTACAAGGACTGTACCCTGAGGTACAGTTTTTAAATGTGCTTGGACTCTTATTTTATATGGTTGACTGTTACTCTGTGTTTTGTTCGACAGAAAATTGAGTATTCAGCGTCCTACTTTACCAGTTATTCCCTTTGCCCTCATTTGGTGTGCTATCACTCCATGGTCATATTTATCGAATTCTTTTCCAAATTCTGTGTATCCCACATCTGCATTCTGTTTTTCTTCTAATGTCTCAGTGATTTTGTCATAGTGGTCAAGTATCTGTGGAGGCACGATCTTCCCCCTCCAAATCCATGTTGGCCTGGGTTGTGGAGGTCATTGGTCTCCATGAAACTGGTGACCTGACTCCTGATCACTCGCTCAAATTTTATTATGTCGGACATTAGTGCAACTGGTCTATAATTCTTAGCCCCTCTACACAAGGGAGGGAGCAATGTCTACTGATATAAGCGCATCTGGTATCTCCCCCGTGTCCAAGCTCTTCCTCCACACTATACTGTACTGAGTGCCTGTGCTACTGGCACTTTGCATTTCTTTATAAATATTAATTCCATGAGTCTGGACCCAGGGCTGAGTGCATGGGCATGTTGTCAATCTCTCATTCAAAATCCGTCACGCTCGTGTTGATATCGGCTATATTTACAGGGGTTTGGATATCACGCATAAAGAAGTTGTCCGTATCTTCCACTTTCAAGCTGTTTATTGGAGTGCTAAACATATCCTCATACTGCTTTTTCAGGATTTCACTAATTTCTTTGTCATCCTAAGTGTATGAACCTTCACTCATACGAATAGGTCCAATAATGGCAGTGGTTTTTGCTTTTGATTTTGCATGCGAGAAAAAATATTTTAGTTTTTCTTTATTTCTTGAATTGCTTCCTGTTCTAGTTGCCTTTCTTCAATCTGATATGAATGCTTCAGTCTCTGCTCAATTTCTTCAATCTCCCTGTTTAAATTATTCCTTCTTTGTATGGAAAGTCGGAAGTAGTGAAAGTTCTGTTATCTTGTTTGCAGTGTTAATCCTGAAACCCTCGGCTTTTCCAGCTATACGACAGTTAGGTTAGTGGTGGGACAGTCAACATAACTTTGCCAAACGTTTTCCAATGATATTCGTCTTTTTGTAGGTGAAGTTTCCATCCTTGGATTCAGTAGTCAGGGTGAGGGGGGCTCGCAAGGCAATTTTGCAATTAGATGACCAATTTCTTTTTTTCTCAAGGCTAAGGTTCACTTCATCATTCATTGTGTTTAGTTACCAAATTTTAACAGCAGCTCCGATTTTAAGATCAGCATTCAAAGTTTTTCTTTTCAAATTTACTGGAAGGTCATTCTGTTAATATGGTAAAAGTTGTGTGTAATGTTAGTAAAATACTGTACAGTGTCTGCTCCTTTTTTGCATATGTTTCTATTTGGTTGGTCTTGTCATTCAAGGGTCCTACTCTAATTTCTGTTTTGGTTTTACTGCTTATTTATGTGTAAAAAGTCTTCATATCTTTTCTTGATGCATTGCACCTTTTCTTTCATAGTTTATTGGCCGATTTGATTTCCTGGGTGGCTACATTCAATGTTCTTTTGTATGGCACATAATCGGTGATTATTGTTGGTTTGATACTCCTTTACTGAACTTCAACTTGGTTGAAATAACATTTTAGCAGATTTTTTCTTTCATCTGTTTTTTTTGTTTTTCTACCCTTTTTGGTATATATTTTTGTGCAAGTTGTGTAATGACTAGTGTCATTATACCATGATGCTTCAATGTTTTTACCTCATAATAGCTCCCTCAATGTGTTATTTTGCAGTTCCCTAAATCATTCTGTTGTAGCCTCCTTGAAGCTACAGTAATCTTCATCTTTACGTTTCTTTGGATTTCCATGTTGATATCAGGATATAGTGATCACAAGTAGGGTTCAGTTTCTTCTCTACCTGGATTGGGTCATCCATGCACTTTTCTGTTGGCAACACAAAAGCAAGAGCTCTCTTACCTCAGGGATCTGTCACATGCTGTATAAGAAGGAAATCTTGTACGCGGTCAAAGCCTTTACCTTTATATATGAGGTTAGATTTACAGTCTTTTGGCTCATACTTCAAACCTCTCAAAATAAAAGCACATACTTCAACAATTTTCTGTGGCATTGCTTTGTGTCCTCTGACAAAACCAATATCTTGTACTGTACATTGTTAGTGTCGACATAAATCACTGTTTAGAAATTATGGTATGCTTAGCATCTTTATCAAATCCTGCACCAGACAGATTCTTAGCATCCCTAGTTGCACAATTCCTCATTGCTGCTTCCACCAGGGTGCTCGTATGTACGAAATTAAATCTTCTCTTGTTGTTTTGCCTTTTTGGCAGCCTGGGAGATGAAATTCCTCTACCATTATATTCTCTCATTTTCATTAATCATTGATTTCAATGATATCTGGATTCTCTCTCTCTCTCTCTCTCTCTCTCTCAAAATATATGTGCTAATGTCAATTTTCTTCTGGCATTTGTATAAAGAAGTTTTAAATAACCAATGTTGTTCCTAAGGTGCCGAGTTTTTTTGTTTATGTTTGTACAGTATAGTACTGTACCGTACAGGTATGTATATTTGAATATACTACTATGTACATTTGTATTTATGTACATGATATTTGTAACTATGTATACTGTACTTGTTTATATACATATATAGATGCACGTAAGTACTGTATTAACATACCATGGATGTTTCCTTGTGGGCATGCAGGGAGAGACTGGCTGTGGGCGAGGAAGTCTCTCCAGGAATTAAAGGAAGACTCCATGCCGAGGCCACATGGTTCCGAAGGGGCAATCCTCAGCTCACACTCCTGCAGGTGACACCCATAAATAGATCTATGCTTAGGTGTACTTATTTCCTAGTTTCTGGTTTCTTACCCATCTCCTGTCAGGAACTGGGAAATATGCTCAAGCACTTGCATACATGCTTAAAGGCAAGATGACGGATGACCAAGATTGTAAAAAGAGGCTAAGATAAAGTCGTCTTCATGAGGAGTTAGAACTCGCTTCTAATGGACCCTCGATTTAGCAGAACTATGTGGCTGAAAGTATTTGGTATCGGATAAGCCTTGATTTTATGGAATGTGGCTTGTAAATTAATGCTGCCTCAATTGGATGCTCTGACCAGGTCTTGTGGTTAGTGGTCTGGTTAACCAGACTGAATCTAACAGCCTGGTTAACCACACCACCAACCATAAGGTTTGGTCAAAGACTAAACCACCACCACTTAAAAAAAAAAAAAGTTGATAGTACATTACTAGTGGTGAACCAACTACAGTATTGTATTTATAGAAATTCATTCACATATGGTGGCACATAACCAGTATTGTCTTACAACAGCATGTTCCCTCAAGATATGGCACTTGTCAATATTGCCACTATGGCAGTGCAATAATGGCATTCATAAAGGTAAGTAGTGCCACCCAATATTATCATTATGAGAGTATGTTTATCAACACTTTAGTGTGTATCAGCCCATTGTCATGGCTTTAATGTTCATTTAGAGAGTAGGATTCCAATAATCTTACCCCCCCTAAAAGTAAAGTTCAAATTATTCCTCTACCTCTAATACACTTTCTCTACACACACCACAACTCCCCAAGAATATTTTACTAAAATATTAAAGGTATAGATGCACCAGGTTTAGAAACTATCAGATGGGAATCCAAGAGTGAGATTTTGTTTCTCATAGGCACAACTAGGTCAGCAGCCATTTCACACCTGCTTGAGAGCACAGATCTGGTGAGTGTTCATGGTGATGTCAGGAGAGGGTATGGGCGGGGGCCGCCGGGTGAGATGCAGTGTGTACGTGTTGAGGGTCCAGGGTTCAGAGTGGCCGATATCCACCACGGCCAATACAACCCGGTTCTCACCCAGTCCGAGCGTATGGTTCACCAACCTGTACACACATTTGGTACATAATTACTATATTCCTGTATTTTATAATTGTATTACAGTACAGTATTATGATTTCGAGTTACAAGACCTAGGCTAAAATGTATCTATGCCACAAAAATAGAATGCTTGGGTTTATAATGAGATCAGCAATAAATTCACAAATATTACCTCTGTAGTACATATAGTATTTGGCCTTGGTAAGTCCTTGAACATGGACTGCATAATTCTGGTCACCATATTACAGAGTGGACATGGATTCACTTGAGAAAATAAATCCAAAGTAGAATGACCTGACTAATCATGGTACCTTTAACCTTTCCATACGAGGAGAGGCAACAGGAAGCTTGGAGGGAGAGGGGCGACATGATTATGGTCTTCAAATGGGCAAGAGATATCAACGGGGAAGATATGGGCAAGGTCTTGAAACTATCAAACCAAGTATGGCAAAGTTTATATTTAAAAGGAGGATATGAAAAAGTTCTGGCTTGGCAACAGGGTGACAAGTGCCAGGTAGAGAAAGGTTGAGGCACAGGAGAAATTGAGCACGATTGGCTCCTAATGATTGGAAAGTCACTACACATCATTTTCTCAGATAATGACTCGTGCAAAATAAACCAGTGGTGTGACAGTTGATTGTGTGTATCACATGGTCAGGGTAACACCCTTTGGGCATGACCAGTACTGGATGAATAACTGTATGGATAGCTTTACTCTTGACTAGGAGACTTAAATACTGTAACCCTAACAGTCTGACAGTCTCCAAGAATGGTAAACATTACAGTAAGCTACCAGTAAATTATAATTAGATTACAACAATAGATATGAAAACTTTTATTTAAAAATCACTTACGTAGATGGACCAAATTTATCGTCTAGCCTTGCTTCAGCTTGGCAGTGAAGGGCTACTCCAGTCACTTGGACCATGATTACCTCATACTCCACTTGGGCCCAGTAGGTGGTCACAAGCGGGGTGAAAGTTGGCACAAGAGCAATGTCTGGCACCAGAATGATTCGCTGGAGGTATGGTGCTGTAGCCAGATCTGTTAATGAAGATAGAGAAGAAATGGTTTGATCATAGAAAGTGCTTTCAAATTATAAGTACCTGAACTGTAATCTAGATAAATGATTAACATTTACATTAATGATTTTTAATCTTACTCTATCGATACTGTATTTAGAAAAAAAAATGCATGTTCAGAGGTGTCAAAACAAAGATTTACAGTAATAAGTGTGTAAACACATTCTGTACACACACATGCACTCTGATTCGTATGGGTAACTTTTTAACATTAGACCGACACTATAGCAATTAAAATTCTTTTACTATTTTTTCCATTCCTGAAATACTATACAGTACTGGTATTTAAATTAATACTGCAGTGCAAGGATTAAGAACAGGTGACACTTGAGTTACAAATTACCGGGTATGTGAAAAGCTTGATCAAAATTTGTCAGGGAAAAGGTTATAGGGATGATACTAGATAGTAAGCTCTCACCTGAAACCACATCAAGGGTATATCCAGGAGGGCCTATGCTACTCTGGTAAATTTCAGAATTGCTGTCTAATATCTGTACACAGTTGGAGAAATGGTCAAGAAATTGCTAATGACTTCTTTTGATGCTATACTTGCTTCTTGTGTTGCATGACAATCCAAATTTGAATTCTCAACAGCATGCTAACTGTGGCAGCCATGATTACTGTCATATGATGTGATTTTTGTCCCCTTTTTTTTCCTCCCTCGCCACCCCTAAAATAAAATAAGGTGCCTGAATTTACCTGATGGCCACCATCTCTAGTGGCTTTCATGGGAACAAGGCTGATGGTTTGTAAAAGGTTCCTTTATTGTTCATGAAGGTTCTATCGAGTTAGATTTTAATGTAGAGTGCTCAATAGACAGATATGGCAGTGAGTAGACAATTTCATGGGGTCATTTCCCCTGTGTGTGTGAAAAAGCATCTCTTGTCTGTCCTAAATTATGGCTTGAGCTTGAAATTATTGATCCTTGTGTGTTATATTGGGGCTTTTAAGAAAGTGGTCTGGATTAAAGTCTTTCAATTGGTTCAGTATAATTAAATAGTCTACGAGATCAGTTCTGTCATGTTTGGTTTGTACAGTAGTACTGTATTGTTAGTTCTGTGGTCCTCAACCTTTTCTGATATGAGAGTTTACTTTGTTCTGAGATGATTTTTGTTGCTGTGCACTGAACCCTTTCCAAAGCATTTATGTCCTTTTGAAGGTGAAGTCTCCATGCTCGGATACAGTAGTCCTGATGGAGAACGCACTTTATTTTTCTTGTACAATTTTTGTATGTAGTAGAACTAAGAATAACTGACGGGATGGTGAATGTAATAACGACTGGAATATGAAGTTCTTTAGAAGGAAAGTGTGTGATGCTATTCAATATTTATGCCGCTTCCACACACTACAAAAGTTTTGGAAAATAGTGAGTGGGTTCTGACCTTGCATACAGCGGCTGTGACCCTGCTCCTGATGCTTCAGCCACTTCTCCTCAATGTCTTCATTTTCATTAAGGTCCAGGCTGGAAGTAAACATGGTTTGATTTGTAACAAATTGTGTTAGCTATAACTACTGCTACTATAATTCCTATTGATTCTACTACTAGATCCAAACTACTACTACTACTACAGTACTACTAATAGTCATTAGTATGTTACTATGTTGAGGAGTATGGTATGGGTCATCAAGGTTAAGGCTGATGCTAATGAATCGGGTCTCTCTTAAGATATTGCTTACGTGATGGTGCATATAAGGTTGATGACTTTTTAATTGTTAAGTTTGGTATTTAAGTTTTATTTAAGGTTGGTACTTTAATGCCTAATATGTATTTTTTGGAAGCTGCAGCATGTGTTGGTTTTGAAGTGGTAATGGTGGTGGTAATTTGTGATGGAAGAGGTGATAGTGCAAGTCAGGGTAGAAATGGTGGTAATGTGATAGTTGTGGTCATGAAAGTGGTATTTTGGGTTGTAATAACAGTGGCAGCTGTGTACTTTGATGGTGGTATTTGTAGTTGTGGGGAAGGGAAAAAGATAGGCATGCCTATTAGATATGTGTTAACATGGTGGCCAAAGCTTCATTTGGGTAGGAAGGATGCCTGGTATTTATATTCTGACTCTGAAAAATATCACAGTTTAAAATATGATTTTTTATATTATACAGTAAAGCTTACACAAATTTTGAAGCAATTCTTATCTGAAGATTGAAATAATGATCAGGGGACGAGATCACAGCAAAATACGTCAAGTATGCTTCCTGTCCCCTTGTTGAGGCCACTGGTGTTAGTGGCTCTCAGGTAAATTCGGGTATGAAGACTTTGCAATTTAAAAACTGATTAAGGTACAGTGTTTCAATGACACGCATTCAAATATAAATATCATTAATTGATAGTTACTACTTGAAATTATTATGATAATATAGTTGTTTAATAATTATCACTCTTCCTTCTGTTTGGTCTGGAAGGAGACGGCCTCGGGTGAAAGAGGGCAATCTGTCTGGAACCCGTAGATGCAGGACTGGAATGTCCACCTCCTGGGGCTCGTGCGGCCCAGGCTCTGCTTCAGGAGGCTGGGGGAGTTCTTGTCCTTGATGGGGTGGTTCTTTTCTGGCCCCGACCACGGCGGTCTCCAGGTTTGGAGTCTCTGAGCCTTCTTTCACCAACTTCGAGATCAACTCCAGAACTCACAGTTCCTACGACGGCGCTGGAACCAATTTTATTGGCCTTTGCCTTTCCATTGGAGACTTTCGGCGCCGTGGAGAGGGGGGGGGCGCCTGCTGCTTGGGTAACAGCTCCGTATCAACCTATCCTGGCTTTGCGCCCTGGAGAGGCTATTCCAGACCGACAACCCGAGCGCAACTCCAGTCTCCTGAGACTGGTGGATGCCTACTATTACTATAGTACTTGAAATAAAAAGGGGAAACAATTGCCTGTATTATAAAACTTTTTAAGAGTACCATCTACAGGAATTATTCCATTAGGAAAAGTACAGAAATTTTGAAGCAGTTGTGCTTATTCTTTTACCCGAGGGCCACTAACTCTAGTGGCCTCGATGAAGACAGGAAGCTGGCGGCTTCTCGAAGGTCGCCCTATTTGCCCTGACCATTATTCATTAGGTATCATTTAGGGACCCCCCCTCTCCCCATCAATGATTTTAAAAACTATTCTAAAATTTATCAATAACAATCAAATCATCTTTGCATCACCACATATGTCTTGAAAGTTTTGAACAGATTCACGATGGTGTTTTCCAAAGATCACCACCTATTAAAAATACAATTTGAATGATAAATATGTATAATAAATATGTAAGATTTACATAATCAAGATGAACATTGAAATTGAAATTGAAATAAGTTTATTGAGGTAAAATACACACAAAGGGATGAGGTAGCTCAAGCTATTCTCACCCCGTTCAGTACAACGTGTTAGTACATACATAGACACACATCACAAACAATAAACCTGTTACCAAACATTCTGAGAGATAAACATGTACATTTCCTCCTTCACAAGTGGTATGGTATCAGACGTACACAAAAGATGAACATTATAGTATGGTATAGAAGGGAAGCAGCGTGCCACCTCCAAGTCTTGGGAAGTCGGCTACACATCATTCATTTGCTTATAAACCGCAGCAAATAAAAGGAACGTGGCAAATGACTTTATAAACAGGTCCTTATAAAATCCCATCAGCTACTCTTAATTGTTTATAAATGAAACTTAAATACCTTAAGATACAGTGAAACCGCACGTGAACAAGGTTACCTGGCAAGCATGGGTGTGACGCCTGGAGGAAGCGAGCGGTAGTGGGCCTCCAGTGATGTCACCAGACTATGCAGATCCCGGGTCACATGCCGCCAGCTCTCCCTAGGGTCAAGTTCAAGTATGTTTATTGAGACAAGAAAAAATACATCTCAAAGGGATAGAGTAGCTTAGGCTATGTCTACCCCTCCTGCCCCTCCCTGCAGCTCTAGGATTCTCCCTAGAGTCACACGTTAACAAAGAAACAAGTTAAAATGTATATGTTACTATGGGATTAGGCGCTTCTCATCCACAAGTGATTTTATCTTAAGCAGAATTAAGTTGCATCATCTACACTCATTATATATTGGCGCGACACTGTCGTACTACGAATTAACCACCACTGATGCATTACATCAAACATCTAATTACCATATTGTCCAACCCTGTCATTAAAATTACATCTGCTTTGGAGAAATTTTAACACAGGACAAAAATTATCCCAGAAGTAAGTTGACTCTCATACCGAATCGAATCACTGAGGACTATAAGACTAGCAATATTTACACGGCTGATCTCGAGACAAAATACTGACCAAGTTTGAGGATATTAATCTAGACCACTTCTTTAAAAGATCAAACATAAGGGGCAACAGGAATGTAAGTTCAACAAACCACAATGTAGGGCAGAAAAGATTTTTTTTTTTATCTGTGTTATGTACCACTGGAACTGCCTACCTGCTGAAGCCGTAAATGCCATCACATGAAGTTCAAAATCTAGTTGAAAAATCCTCAGGAACAATAGGGGTAGCGGCCTTTAAAAAGCCACAGCTCCATGTCTCTGTCAAAGCCACTAGAGATGGTAGCCTTTAGAGATATGATTGATATATCAAATCATTGATATATCAGGCCACTGTGACATCTTTGTGGAATAATAATAATGATTCACTAAAAAAAAAAGGAAAATGTATCTGGTACACCATGTCAAAAATAAAAATAAATTGTTAAAAACAAAACAAATAACATATCTAGGACAAAAAAGGTGATTAAATTAAGATAAACATAAAATATATAATAAACTCACGTGAGGAGGTAGGCAGCGGTGGCGAAGGCTGTGCTGGTGTTGAAGGAAACAGCGTGGTACAGGTCTGTGATCACCTGGAGGCCGGGGGTGTGGAGGGTGAATAGAAACCGTGTCAAGACTATATACACAGTACATGTATTTTCTAGGTATATCGTGTTTTATCCAATCTGTATTCTATAGGTTTATACACTTACGCATTGTATGCACTAGCACTATCTATAAATTCATTAATATCTGTATCACCCCTTGTATGTATGTAGGGGGGGGGGGGTAGAAATAGCCTAAGCTACTCTATCCCTTTGTACCTAAATAAACATTTGAATTGAACTTATGTCATTCCTTATCTCACTACATGGATAAGAACACTGTTTTTCCCAAAAACGGTGGGTTTTCTGAGTGGAAGAGAACGTATGTCTGGAAGCTGACTTTAACCGCCCCAAGCTGCGCGCGCAACGAGCCGAGGTTATATAAACCTGGACGGAGACTGCGTGGCCCCTCTTCCCAAGCCAGCAGCTGCTCTTGCATAACGTTTTCTTGCAGGAAAAACCTGTGTTTCCACTTAATGAGGGCCCTGGAATCTACCTTATTATTGAACAATCATCCCTGTCCCTTCCCGGATATTTCCATTTTTGTTTATGGTTTCTGGCTGTGCTGTCCTCACCCTATATAAAAAGCCTACACTCCTGTTACCTCTACCCAGGCGTGCGCACGCACGCACACACACACGGAATTGAATAGAATGCATTAGACTTTGATGTGGTGGAGGCAAACTCCATACACAGTTTCAAATGTAGATATGATAGAGCTCAGTAGGCTCAGGAATCTGTACACCGGTTGACTGACAGTTGAGAGGCGGGACAAAAGAGTCGAAGCTCAACCCCCGCGCGCACAACTAGGCGAGTACACACACACACACACACACACACACACACACACACACACACACACACACACACACACACACACACACACACACACACACACACACACACGTGTATAAATAACAAATATATAGTGTAGATGAAATATTTGCCTGATCATAAAAGCGGCCAACAGGAGACGGGTAAATCATGGTAAACCCAGACTTCTTTTTCTTCTTTGCTGTCTGTCTGGTATCGGACATTTGAACAAACTGATCGTCAGTTATCCTCGCATTTCTCGAAGGTGCCATCTTGCCTTGTCCCGCCGTGTACGAATCGTTGTAAAATAGCCACCCCGTTCCTCCACCTTCCTGGAGCTCCTGCAGGCCTAGTGAAGTGTCCCTGTCCAATAACCCGTTCTCTGTGGGTTTGGTAAAGGCCCCACTCTCTCTCCTTGTGTCAAGGAGGTACTGAAGGTCTGGCTGGGTGAGGCAGAGCTCGTGGGAGATGAGGCAGTCCACTCCTACCACCCCTGTCACAACACAATACCAAAATGTCAATAGAAAATTTTGGGAGTTTTTAAGTTTAGTATGGACTCCCCCCCCCCCCCTTACACATTACACTAATACATTGAGTAAATTCTGCATGTTATTCATCGTCCATTAAGAATCATATGGACTATTTCCAATTTTTATGGACTTTTTACAATTATGCCTTTGGAAAACAGAACATATGATGGACAAATCCACAAGGGCCGTGGCGAGGATTCGAACCTGCGTCCGGGAGCATCCCAGAACATATGATAGTCGAACATATGGTTATTAACGAATTTGACAAGAATCTAGTCACTTACCTAAGTTATCAGAGGCCTCGACTAGCGCCTCATTCACCTGTGGCACCACCTGAGCCTCCCTGGTCAGAAGCGTCAATACATCTCCAGCCACTTGGATCCTACCGAGGGCGTGGGGGTTGTGGGCAGCGAGATGGGACTCCGTGAAGGAGAGGTCTGGTTGGCCACTGACCCCCAGGAGGGCAGGGTAGAAACTGGAGTTGTAGACAAGATCGATCCCGAGCAACTGGTAGCAACCCTCGCACCTGGCAGTGGCAAGATGGGCACCGAGATGCACTCGACAGTGGCAATATGGATACAATACATCTCCGACAGTGACAGCATGGGGTAATGAGACATCACAGTGGCAACATGGGTATCGAGAAAACTGACAGCGATAATATTGGTAACAAGTCATATCCGACAGTGGCAAATATGGGTATTGAAACACTCCTCACATTGGCTACATGGGTACAGAGACTGTCATGACATTTTCACTGTCATGACATGGCCTGTCATGACAGTGAAAACATTGGTATTGAGTTACACCTGACACTGACTATACAGTGCTGAAAAGTAAATATATTTGCCCAAAACGCTGTGCGTATTAGTGGCTTTAGGTATTGTATGTACTAGCTCTATCTATAAATCCAAAATTATGTTTGTAACTCATCTTCTAAGTATGTACTTTTACCTGAATAAAGTAAATAATATTGATACATAAATACATACATACACATACATATTCTATGTATGTACTTTTACCCGAATAAACATTTGAATTTTTTAATTTGAATCAAGGAAGAATACAATGCAAATTCGAACTATGAAAGAACAAAAGAAATAATGGACTATATAAATGGCAATAAGCTGAATGAAGATTTATAACGCCCTTAAGAGATAAAGGCCTCAAGAGATAAAGGCCTTAAGAGATAAAGGCCTCAAGAGAGAAAACAATGCACATGGTTAGATGGCAATGCTTGGAGGAAAAAAAGAAAAAATGGAGCAAATAAGAAATTTTAGACAGCACAAAACAGATGTTAACTACGATCCCGAGTAACTACATTGTAACTATATTTGTAACTACATATATTTGTAACTATATTTGTAACTACATATTAACTTATATTTGTAACTACAACACAAATACATTTCAGAAGAATGAATAAACAGGAATTGAGAGTAGAGCAGAGAACCGCAACGAGTGACGGCATCTGAAACAAAGGATGGCCCTATCTTGAGGTTATCTTGAGGTTATCTTGAGGTTATCTTGAGGTTATCTTGAGATGATTTCGGGGCTTTAGTGTCCCCGCGGCCCGGTCCTCGACCAGGCCTTCACCCCTCAGGAAGCAGCCCGTGACAGCTGACTAACACCCAGGTACCTATTTTACAGCTAGGTAACAGGGGCATAGGATGAAAGAAACTCTGCCCATTGTTTCTCGCCGGCGCCCGGGATCGAACCCGGGACCACAGGATCACAAGTCCAGCGTGCTGTCCGCTCGGCCGACCGGCTCCCTAAACTAATACAAATGAACATTAAAAGAAAAATGCAGGTGAATGATAAGGCGCTTAGGCTGCACACGAATATTGAATACACACGAATACACACGAATACACACGATGCCCGAAACGCTTTGCGTAATAGTGGCTTTAGGCATTGTATGTACTAGCTCTACCTATAAGTCAAACAATCCTTGTAAATATTTATTGTATGTATGTACCTTACCTAAATAAAATTGTATTGTATTGTATTGTATTGTAATAAAAGGTGTGTCAAATTCAAAATACAAGTTTTCAGGAACTTTGCTAATTGGAACCACAGCTGCCTATTCTTTCCCCCCTCCTCCCAGATTTGTGATTTCTAAAGGAAGAAACTAATAGAAAAAAAAAACTGAAATAAAAATGACACCGGAAAAAGGTAATGAAACAACCAGACGAGGGTCAGGTGATAAAGACCCAGACAAGATCAGACTCATTTATTCTACAGAAGACAGTTCAAGCATTGATCATGTCGTACCTCAGTCGATTAAGCCAGCGTCTGGGATGCTCTCGGACGTAGGTTCGAATCCTCGTCACGGCCCTTGTGAATTTGTTCATTGTCTAGACCCCCCTTCCATAGTTTCCAGCTTTTCAACAAGAATGGAGCAGTTACACAAGGTTTGGAAAACAACTATTGTGGTGTCAATATAGAAGAGAGGAGGAAGACAACTTTGTATCCAAAACATCAACAGATTGAGAGAAGGAAAAGTTTGCTTGCTTAACTTATTTAGAGTTCGGAGCCAAGATAACAATAAAGAGAGAGAGAAAGTGATGAGCACCTGGGTTGTGGGAAAGCTTTTTACACGTACTGTTCCTCACAAGAGACTATGTATGCTAGAGAAGCAAGCTGGAGTATCAGGAAGAGTGCTAAGTTGGATGGAAGAGTATATTTTAGGAAGGGAAGCAGAGAGTAACAGCGAGAGGGGAGATATCAGAATTGAGAGAAGTAATGAGTGGGGTGCCACAGGGGTAGAAAGTTGGGCATGTCCTGTTTCTAATATAGGTAAGCAACCTAACAGAGGAAATAGTTTAATTCATGTAGATTTTAGTTGATGCTAATCTAATAAATAATACAATACTAATAATAATTTAATAAGGATCAGAACAGGACTATCACAATATATTGTAAAATAACTAATTTTGGGAGTTTCCAGAGCTCCGTTAGGCAGCCCCGAGTGCTGCCTTATGGACTTTAACAAAACAGGTGCAAACTCATGAAGATCGAACAGACTGAGAAGACTGAAAACTACAGAATGAATGAGAACGTCACCTTCACTAACTTAGACAAAGAGGACTTCTTAATGTTATATACAACCTATGGGATACCCCAAGGTTGAGTACGCTGATCCGGCCAGGAACCCGCTATCTAATGGAAAACAAATTTACTAAAGTCTAAAGATATGCAACAAGGCTCGATGAGGAGCTCTGAAGAGAGACAGAGGGAACTAGACCTGATCCCTGGAAGAAAGATGGAATAGAGCAGACATGATGAAGACATGCAAGATTTAAAAAAAAAGGAATTGACCAAGCGTCAGACAGAAGCAATATTCAAAAAAGAACAATAGAACGAGGGAATATAATGGAAATGGACACAAGTGAGTCAGAGTACACATAGGAACACTTCATTACAAAAGAAGCTGTAAGTGGGTGCTCTCTCTCATATCAAAAAGTAGTTAAAACTCTGAAATTGTCACTGAATATCACAGGAGTTTGTAAGCTAGGAAATATAGTTCACATACATCGTAGAAGCCACCCAGCCCACTCATCTGAAAATAAAGCAGTATGAAGGTCTGGGTCCGTTCTGGACCCATTACCAACTCCTGTGACTTCCTGTCTGCATAAAACGTTGAAGTTGGAGTGAATAAAACTAGCACGTGTGAGGGGACACATTTACAGGTTATTTGTCTGTCTTCAGCATCTCTGAACAGCCTTCGGCATGCCCAGGACCCCACTTCACCGCTCTCTCCTCAGTAACCACCTGCCTGTTTCCCCCTCCTCGTCACCACCTCTATATACAACCTCACCCCCACTTCGAAGTTCCCGCGGCAGGGTAGCCGTCAGCGCCCCCTACCTGTATCGCCGTGATGCCCTCCTGAGGTTGTGGAGCTTGGGCGGCAGGAGGATATCAGCTGCCAGGGCCAGCGTGGCCAGGACCAGCTCGGTGTGGCCCACCATGGCCCGCGTGGCCTCCTCCCCAGAGGTGCGGCCCACCCATGACACCAGTTCCGTCCAGGTCCACACGCGGCCCTGCATCTGGGGCGGCAGGCGGCGCGGTAAGGATGGTGATGACGGCGAGGATAATGATTATGGTGGTGCTGGTGATGGTGATCGTGCTTATCGTGTTGATTGTGGTGGTGGTGATTGCAATAATGATAGGGGTGATGCTAACGATTATCCTCAAGATAAGACTATTGTGTCTACACACACATATGTACGAACTTATACAAATATATAATGCTGATGATGGATGTGACTGTAGATCAAGATAACATTGAGGCTGAAGGTGAAGGTACTGCGAGAGATAACACAGAGGCCAAGATATACACAGAACGGCCGGGGGTCACCAGTTAGGAGCGGGCTTTGGGCACGAGAGAGGGGAAAGAATGGGGAAGGGGATAAAGCAGGGGAAAAAACAGGCGGGAAGGGAAAGCGACCAACCTTAGCGTAGCCCCTGGCAGGTGGGTGGCGGAAGACCACCTCGCCGTGGGTGTGGGCGTGGGCGCGGAGGGGCTGGAGAGAGGTGATCAGGAGGTAGAGGCGGACGGAGACGTAGGCACCCAACACCTGCAAGGGTGGACCCCAGTGGGCCTGTACCACCTGCCCTGACCCCAACCTGGAACATTTGGGGGATGGGAGAGTCAGTACATTACACCTGGTGTTACAGGTATATTACATCAGTCTTGCTTCATTGCCTGGAACCACACAACAATTCCAAAATCCAAGCTTCAACACGCAGTTCAGTAGTGAATAAGGAGACAGATTGAGGTAAAAAAATTTCAGACACGGTTGGGCACTTCCATGCCGACTTGACCCTGTTGGGCCAGATCGTCCATTCCTCTTATTTGGGTGGTTAGGTTAGGGCACAGTCAGCGCGCTCCTGGCTGGCTGGCGGTGGTCGGGTGGTGGTCCCCCCTGGGGTCCCGGGGGGACCACCACCCATGGTGTACCTGAGGAACTGGTGCCCTATCCTAACCTGTTTTTTTTTACTTTTTGTTGCCTTGCTTTAAGATGAGTCTAGGGCCTCAAGGAGGGGGTCTCTACTTATGAGAGGTACCGAGGATGAATGTTCAATAGTTGGAAACCAAAAAATACACTGGTGAAAGGCATATAAACGTTTTTGGAGTATTTTAATGGCATGAGCAAAAATGGACGATTTGTCCCGGGGGTGTTACGAGAGTACTACGGTATCAATTTGGGGGCCCTTACTTTTGAATGGATCAGAGGGTGAATGTTCAATAGATTCAAACCAAGAAACGCAGTTGAAAGCGAATATAGAAGTTTTTGGAGTACTTTAATGAGGCTATGACTGAATAGTATAGGGAGCCTTTGGGCACAGCTCCATTTTCTGTAATGGTCAGAGGTGGAAAACCCCAGTGGGGGTCAAGCATACAAGGGGGGGGGGGGGTCAAGATTCCTTACAAAGACCAAGTTTGGATATATAGGTGTAGTAAGCCTTATCTTGAATTTGCATGATACTGTGGGGTACATTGACATGAAGGGCGAGTCATAGAACAGGATCTGCATGTGAGATGGGTCATATTGGGGTTTTAAAGAAGTTAAGATAGCTTTAAAGTCCTGTGTGCTTGATAGTGGGGAAATATTCAGTCAATAATTCTCGTGTTTTGAATCTGAATGAGGGGTCCTAGTTTGCGTTCTAGTCGTAAAATGAGTTCCTTAGTATATTTGCTATGGAAAATGAGCTTTCAGTACTCTATATAATTTGAAATGAGGTCAAGAAAGACATGTTTATGTGCGGGAAGAGTCAGGTTGGAAACTGTTTATTTCAGTCATCCCCCCTTGGCTTTGCTCCGTTTTCTGTAGCTAAAGTAAAGATTCCATTTTCTGTGGCATACAGTTGAATACTGGTGAAAAAGGCATACTTGCATTTGTATGGTTCTAACCTGTTTATAGATTTTATAGATATATTTTTCGGGCCTCAAATTAGATTTTAATATGAAAAATAGCAACAAATGTATGTCTATCTTTTGTAATAAACGTTACAAGCATTAACAATACCTGTGATATTTCATAGCATACGAAAAGAAGTTTAAATAGTGGGGCCTCAGCCATATTATGTTGGGTTTGACACTCCAAATATTAATTTGATACTCGTAAATATACTATAAAGGAAAGTAGTTGAGTAGTTTAAGCAATTTAATACATACTGGCAATCTGTTCGTATTCTGTATTAAATTTCATTTTTTAACATCATAATAGTTTTCAGCTATTGTGGTGGGGGCCCAATAACTTCATATAGCGCAACGACTGGCGCTATCTATACTTAGTCCCCCCTAAACTTAAAACAGTTGCACAATCTTACTTAAACACATTGCTAAACTCTTATACACAAACAAAAACTCAATTTTTAACTTACACAAATAAACCCAGGGCTTTCACATTCGCGCAAAATACTTAGTCCCCCCTAAACTTAAAACAGTTGCACAATCTTACTTAAACACATTGCTAAACTCTTATACACAAACAAAAACTCAATTTTTAACTTACACAAATAAACCCAGGGCTTTCACATTCGCACAAAATACTTAGTCCCCCCTAAACTTGAACACTCACAATCTTACGGTGCTTTAATTTCCAAAGCCTTCCAAACCTGCACTGGGTCCTACCCAGCTGACTGCGGCTGGATGGATTACAATTGAGCCAAAAACAGTTGGTCAGGGCGAGATACGGCCTCATTTTTAGAGACATTTACTATAGCAAAAGCTTGAACGTCGAGAACTGAATGCGGGCCTGCACGAGAGTTGTTCTTGGCACTCAAATGTTTAGAGATTAAAATACATAGAATCTGCAAGAGCCCACCCAAGTCGCTCACGCGGGCAATAGACATGTTTTTCGCCCAAGTGTATTTATTTATTTAAAATAAAAATACGTCAGATAGAAAGATTTTCGCATTGCTATTATATTTACCTTATAAAGCCTCTTTATTAAAATGATATGCCACTGCGTATTATGATTGTTTTATAATAAATATTGCATAAATACTTACACGATTTCATAAACAAAAAATTATTTTAATGAGCCATGTTAGGAAGGCATCATCATTACAAAAAAATGAAAACTTTCAAACTAACTAAAAAGGTATATCTCATAGAGGAAGATTTATTCTACAAGATATATGTTATTGTTTAAGAGTTTCATTCTGTATCAAAAAGTTGTCAATGTTTTCAAAACTCTGGCCTACAAATTTTTTTTTTTTAAGGTTTTCCGAGGGAGTAAATCTTGCTTCCTCTCTTTCTCCCACGTGTGTCCTCATTTGGACCGGATGCAGAGTAACCTTCAGTGCAAGTCCTGACTCAGTTCCCCAACGTCCAAACTATTGGACATTGCAAAATTTCACTAAATAATGGGGTATTTTAGTTGCCCCCTCTAATTATAGAGATTTTAATCTCTAAACATTTGAGTGTCAAGAACAACTCTCGTGTAGGCCCGCGTTCAGTCCCCGACGTTCAAGCTTTTTTCTATAGTAAATGTCTCTAAAATGAGGCCGTATCTCGCCCTGACCAACTGTTTTTGGCTCAATTGTAACCCATCCAGCAGCTGTCTGCTGGATAGAAGGGCAGTGGGCCTGATAAAAAAAAAAAAAAAAATAAACATAAATTGTTAGACTAGCTCTTTACATATGCTAGTTGTTTAATTTATTAGATGATGATGCAAGAGGAGCCAGTACACATCTATGGATCAACCAATAAAAGCAGCAGACTTCTAGATGTTACTACTGCTCGGCTTAGCCCCCCCCCCCATAGCAAGATGGGAATAGGGGGGGGCGGGGCTGCATTAATAAAATGAATTAAAACTAACATTCAATTATATATTCTCAAACTTATGCAAAAAAAAAAAAAAACTTACAATCACATTTGCAAAACTTGCACAAATTAATTTTGGCAATTTCGTTTACCCATTATTTGTTTGTTTTTCTTGCTTGAGCCAAAAATGAATTGTTGGGTTCATTACCAGAGTCCATTTCCCACCGTGGTAACCCTTCCCACTACCCGCCCCACATGATGGGATTCATAATAAATGAACTAAACTAAGATTCAATTATATTCTCAACAAACTTATGCAACCCCCATACAATTACATTAGCAAGCTAACACAAATTCATTGAGCAAGTTTAACTATTCGCATACTTTGCGTCATTATATAATGGAATACGAAAAGGAAATTCGCAGAATTCAGAGATAACACCATCAATGGAGTCCAAGAAATACGCTTGTACTTCATTCATAATGATGCGCTGCCAGGAATCTTAGCAAAGTAACCAAAATATTTGCTTACTGTATGTATGTGCAGGATGCACATGACTCTCCGGTTAGGCGGTTGTGGAGTGAGACCAGCAACTGCAGACTTCCCATAGTCGTAAAAATGCCTTGCATAGAGACCGTTGCAAGCCTCTTGTTGAATCACTTAGGGTGCATATGTGTGTGTGTGTGTGTGTGTGTGTGTGTGTGTGTGTGTGTGTGTGTGTGTGTGTGTGTGTGTGTGTGTGTGTGTGTGTGTAACGAGCTTTCAAGAGATTGTCACTTACATAGCTAAACAATATGTAGGGTTCAGTTTCCAAATCAATTATGCGGCTCTCGAACCCTTCTTCCCCGTTACATGCGGGAGATCCCTTTTATTTTCAGCTAAAATATGCATTATATTCAGGGGGGTTCGCCGTGTCATAGCACAACCAAAAGCCCAATATACTCCCCTAAACTTTCCCTATACGTCAACTTTTCCGTTGTACGTCAGGCTGCGAGCAGCCGCGTCCAACAGCCTGGTTGATCAGTCCGGCAACCAGGAGGCCTGGTCGACGACCGGGCCGCGGGGACGCTAAGCCCCGGAAGCACCTCAAGGTAACCTCAAGGTATCCCATCTAAATTTAAAAAAAATGCATTTCCAATACCCAATATATATATATATATATATATATATATATATATATATATATATATATATATATATATATATATATATATATATATATATATATATATATACTGTCCCTCCCCCTCCCCCACCCACTCAACCCCCCCCCCCCCCCAGGAATAGGCCTGATTTGTTCAAGCCAAAGCCCATTTCACCCGAGTTTTCTCTATCTCATCTAAAAATAACGTTCATTTCCAATGCCCATTATCCAGCCACCACATATTCCCCATTCCCAAGACCATTTCATAATGTTAGTGCTGTGGCCATCTACATAATTTCATCCCAATTAATGACAATTCCCCATTAAATATTGGCAAAAATATGCCAAATCATATCACAGCCAAAGCCCATTTCACCCAAGTTTTACCTATCCCATATAAATTTAATGTGCATTTTCAATATCTAATATCCAGGTGCCCTATGTCACGCCCTATTCCCAAGACCATTTCATAGCGCAGTGTCCATCCAGCTGTTTCCAAATATCCAGATGTGTTTATATATCTTCAATCCTACGAAACCAGACCTAACCTAACACACAGCTAAGGCCAAATTTATCCCAATTTAATCCAATTTCCACCTAATTTGATCAAATTTATTCAAATTTAATCCAATTCCCGCCAAATTTACCCGAGTTTGCCATTTCATAGCACAACCAAAGCCCCAATTTGACCAAGTTTCACCTATCCCAATTAAATTTAATGTGAATCTTCAATATCAGGTCGCCCCCTCCAATGTCACAGCCTATTCCCAAAGACCATTTCATAGTAATAGTGCAGTGTTCATCCAGCCATTTCCATGTTCCAGATGTGTTTATATATCATCAAACCTACCAAAAGCAGACCTAACCCAATACGGCTAAGGCCAAATTTAACCAAATTTTCCCCAATTTAAGATAATTTCCACCTAATTTGCCACAATTTTATCCAATTTCCACCAAATTTTACCATAGTTCACCTTATCATAGCACAGCCAAAGCCCCAGTTTGTCCAAGTTTCACCCATTCCATATAACTTTTATATGTATTTCCAGTATCCAATATCCAGTGGTCGATGTCATACTTCATTCCCAGAGACCATTTCATAGTGATAGTGTAGGGTCCGACGAGCCATTTCCAATATACAGATGCGTTTATATACATCAATCCTACCTAAAAACCAGACCCAACCCTAACATGGCTAAGACCAAATTTAACCAAATGTATCACAATTTAAGACAATTTCTACCTAATTTGCCCCAATTTATCCAAATTTAAGACATTTTCTACCAAATTTACCCGATTTTACGTATTATAGCAAGGTCAATGCCCAATTTTCCCCCCAAGTTTCGCTTATTCCATACACTGCAAATTTAAGGCGCATTTTCAATATGCAGTCCAATAATCTCGACTGTTTTCTTTTTTTATTTGTTAGTTATGGATCTTTGTTAAATATTGTATTTTATATTCTTAGAAAAGTATTTGTTTGGATATTAACCCAACCACCCGGTACCCTAACCTGCGTGGATCTTTGCCGAATATTCCTGTCAATGTTGTTTATGGACTCAACAACCCTGAAGCTAACCTGCCTTGACCTTGACGTTAATTGTTGCACCTTCTTTTTTTGGGGGGAAAGTGATGTTTTTGCATCAACCCAACCGCCCTTGCCCATACCTCTGATACCAAAAATCTTGGTTCCATATATGGTATCATATTCTTGGGACACAGCCAATCCATCCCAACCTAACCTCTATTAACTATGGGTTTAATGACCATTTTTCTCTACATCAGTTCAAACACAACCCAACCTCATATAAATGGAACTGAACTCCATTTGTACACATGTTCTTAGGAAATATGATAAGATTCGCCATATCTCTATCATTAAATAATAAAAATTTTCCTTAACCGGGCCTATAATCCCCCCCCCCCCCTCGAAATTCTGGCAAATTATGGATATTAAAGAATTAAAGTAGGAATATATTTTCACATTAGCTTAATATAACCCAAATCTAACACAAATTTGTCCCAATTGGGGGGGGGGGGGATTATAGGCCCGGTTAAGGAAAATTTTTATTATTTAATGATAGAGATATGGCGAATCTTATCATGTTTCCTAAGAACATGTGTACAAATGGAGTTCAGTTCCATTTATATGAGGTTGGGTTGTGTTTGAACTGATGTAGAGAAAAATGGTCATTAAACCCATAGTTAATAGAGGTTAGGTTGGGATGGATTGGCTGTGTCCCAAGAATATGATACCATATATGGAACCAAGATTTTTGGTATCAGAGGTATGGGCAAGGGCGGTTGGGTTGATGCAAAAACATCACTTTCCCCCCAAAAAAAGAAGGTGCAACAATTAACGTCAGGTCAAGGCAGGTTAGCTTCAGGGTTGTTGAGTCCATAAACAACATTGACAGGAATATTCGGCAAAGATCCACGCAGGTTAGGGTACCGGGTGGTTGGGTTAATATCCAAACAAATACTTTTCTAAGAATATAAAATACAATATTTAACAAAGATCCATAACTAACAAATAAAAAAAGAAAACAGTCGAGATTATTGGACTGCATATTGAAAATGCGCCTTAAATTTGCAGTGTATGGAATAAGCGAAACTTGGGGGGAAAATTGGGCATTGACCTTGCTATAATACGTAAAATCGGGCAAATTTGGTAGAAAATGTCTTAAATTTGGATAAATTGGGGCAAATTAGGTAGAAATTGTCTTAAATTGTGATACATTTGGTTAAATTTGGTCTTAGCCATGTTAGGGTTGGGTCTGGTTTTTAGGTAGGATTGATGTATATAAACGCATCTGTATATTGGAAATGGCTCGTCGGACCCTACACTATCACTATGAAATGGTCTCTGGGAATGAAGTATGACATCGACCACTGGATATTGGATACTGGAAATACATATAAAAGTTATATGGAATGGGTGAAACTTGGACAAACTGGGGCTTTGGCTGTGCTATGATAAGGTGAACTATGGTAAAATTTGGTGGAAATTGGATAAAATTGTGGCAAATTAGGTGGAAATTATCTTAAATTGGGGAAAATTTGGTTAAATTTGGCTTTAGCCGTATTGGGTTAGGTCTGCTTTTGGTAGGTTTGATGATATATAAACACATCTGGAACATGGAAATGGCTGGATGAACACTGCACTATTACTATGAAATGGTCTTTGGGAATAGGCTGTGACATTGGAGGGGGCGACCTGATATTGAAGATTCACATTAAATTTAATTGGGATAGGTGAAACTTGGTCAAATTGGGGCTTTGGTTGTGCTATGAAATGGCAAACTCGGGTAAATTTGGCGGGAATTGGATTAAATTTGAATAAATTGGATCAAATTAGGTGGAAATTGGATTAAATTGGGATAAATTTGGCCTTAGCTGTGTGTTAGGTTAGGTCTGGTTTCGTAGGATTGAAGATATATAAACACATCTGGATATTTGGAAACAGCTGGATGGACACTGCGCTATGAAATGGTCTTGGGAATAGGGCGTGACATAGGGCACCTGGATATTAGATATTGAAAATGCACATTAAATTTATATGGGATAGGTAAAACTTGGGTGAAATGGGCTTTGGCTGTGATATGATTTGGCATATTTTTGCCAATATTTAATGGGGAATTGTCATTAATTGGGATGAAATTATGTAGATGGCCACAGCACTAACATTATGAAATGGTCTTGGGAATGGGGAATATGTGGTGGCTGGATAATGGGCATTGGAAATGAACGTTATTTTTAGATGAGATAGAGAAAACTCGGGTGAAATGGGCTTTGGCTTGAACAAATCAGGCCTATTCCTGGGGGGGGGGGGGGGTTGAGTGGGTGGGGGAGGGGGAGGGACAGTATATATATATATATATATATATATATATATATATATATATATATATATATATATATATATATATATATATATATATATATATATATATATTGGGTATTGGAAATGCATTTTTTTTAAATTTAGATGGGATACCTTGAGGTTACCTTGAGGTGCTTCCGGGGCTTAGCGTCCCCGCGGCCCGGTCGTCGACCAGGCCTCCTGGTTGCCGGACTGATCAACCAGGCTGTTGGACGCGGCTGCTCGCAGCCTGACGTACAACGGAAAAGTTGACGTATAGGGAAAGTTTAGGGGAGTATATTGGGCTTTTGGTTGTGCTATGACACGGCGAACCCCCCTGAATATAATGCATATTTTAGCTGAAAATAAAAGGGATCTCCCGCATGTAACGGGGAAGAAGGGTTCGAGAGCCGCATAATTGATTTGGAAACTGAACCCTACATATTGTTTAGCTATGTAAGTGACAATCTCTTGAAAGCTCGTTACACACACACACACACACACACACACACACACACACACACACACACACACACACACACACACACACATATGCACCCTAAGTGATTCAACAAGAGGCTTGCAACGGTCTCTATGCAAGGCATTTTTACGACTATGGGAAGTCTGCAGTTGCTGGTCTCACTCCACAACCGCCTAACCGGAGAGTCATGTGCATCCTGCACATACATACAGTAAGCAAATATTTTGGTTACTTTGCTAAGATTCCTGGCAGCGCATCATTATGAATGAAGTACAAGCGTATTTCTTGGACTCCATTGATGGTGTTATCTCTGAATTCTGCGAATTTCCTTTTCGTATTCCATTATATAATGACGCAAAGTATGCGAATAGTTAAACTTGCTCAATGAATTTGTGTTAGCTTGCTAATGTAATTGTATGGGGGTTGCATAAGTTTGTTGAGAATATAATTGAATCTTAGTTTAGTTCATTTATTATGAATCCCATCATGTGGGGCGGGTAGTGGGAAGGGTTACCACGGTGGGAAATGGACTCTGGTAATGAACCCAACAATTCATTTTTGGCTCAAGCAAGAAAAACAAACAAATAATGGGTAAACGAAATTGCCAAAATTAATTTGTGCAAGTTTTGCAAATGTGATTGTAAGTTTTTTTTTTTTTTGCATAAGTTTGAGAATATATAATTGAATGTTAGTTTTAATTCATTTTATTAATGCAGCCCCGCCCCCCCCTATTCCCATCTTGCTATGGGGGGGGGGGCTAAGCCGAGCAGTAGTAACATCTAGAAGTCTGCTGCTTTTATTGGTTGATCCATAGATGTGTACTGGCTCCTCTTGCATCATCATCTAATAAATTAAACAACTAGCATATGTAAAGAGCTAGTCTAACAATTTATGTTTATTTTTTTTTTTTTTTTATCAGGCCCACTGCCCTTCTATCCAGCAGACAGCTGCTGGATGGGTTACAATTGAGCCAAAAACAGTTGGTCAGGGCGAGATACGGCCTCATTTTAGAGACATTTACTATAGAAAAAAGCTTGAACGTCGGGGACTGAACGCGGGCCTACACGAGAGTTGTTCTTGACACTCAAATGTTTAGAGATTAAAATCTCTATAATTAGAGGGGGCAACTAAAATACCCCATTATTTAGTGAAATTTTGCAATGTCCAATAGTTTGGACGTTGGGGAACTGAGTCAGGACTTGCACTGAAGGTTACTCTGCATCCGGTCCAAATGAGGACACACGTGGGAGAAAGAGAGGAAGCAAGATTTACTCCCTCGGAAAACCTTAAAAAAAAAAAATTTGTAGGCCAGAGTTTTGAAAACATTGACAACTTTTTGATACAGAATGAAACTCTTAAACAATAACATATATCTTGTAGAATAAATCTTCCTCTATGAGATATACCTTTTTAGTTAGTTTGAAAGTTTTCATTTTTTTGTAATGATGATGCCTTCCTAACATGGCTCATTAAAATAATTTTTTGTTTATGAAATCGTGTAAGTATTTATGCAATATTTATTATAAAACAATCATAATACGCAGTGGCATATCATTTTAATAAAGAGGCTTTATAAGGTAAATATAATAGCAATGCGAAAATCTTTCTATCTGACGTATTTTTATTTTAAATAAATAAATACACTTGGGCGAAAAACATGTCTATTGCCCGCGTGAGCGACTTGGGTGGGCTCTTGCAGATTCTATGTATTTTAATCTCTAAACATTTGAGTGCCAAGAACAACTCTCGTGCAGGCCCGCATTCAGTTCTCGACGTTCAAGCTTTTGCTATAGTAAATGTCTCTAAAAATGAGGCCGTATCTCGCCCTGACCAACTGTTTTTGGCTCAATTGTAATCCATCCAGCCGCAGTCAGCTGGGTAGGACCCAGTGCAGGTTTGGAAGGCTTTGGAAATTAAAGCACCGTAAGATTGTGAGTGTTCAAGTTTAGGGGGGACTAAGTATTTTGTGCGAATGTGAAAGCCCTGGGTTTATTTGTGTAAGTTAAAAATTGAGTTTTTGTTTGTGTATAAGAGTTTAGCAATGTGTTTAAGTAAGATTGTGCAACTGTTTTAAGTTTAGGGGGGACTAAGTATTTTGCGCGAATGTGAAAGCCCTGGGTTTATTTGTGTAAGTTAAAAATTGAGTTTTTGTTTGTGTATAAGAGTTTAGCAATGTGTTTAAGTAAGATTGTGCAACTGTTTTAAGTTTAGGGGGGACTAAGTATAGATAGCGCCAGTCGTTGCGCTATATGAAGTTATTGGGCCCCCACCACAATAGCTGAAAACTATTATGATGTTAAAAAATGAAATTTAATACAGAATACGAACAGATTGCCAGTATGTATTAAATTGCTTAAACTACTCAACTACTTTCCTTTATAGTATATTTACGAGTATCAAATTAATATTTGGAGTGTCAAACCCAACATAATATGGCTGAGGCCCCACTATTTAAACTTCTTTTCGTATGCTATGAAATATCACAGGTATTGTTAATGCTTGTAACGTTTATTACAAAAGATAGACATACATTTGTTGCTATTTTTCATATTAAAATCTAATTTGAGGCCCGAAAAATATATCTATAAAATCTATAAACAGGTTAGAACCATACAAATGCAAGTATGCCTTTTTCACCAGTATTCAACTGTATGCCACAGAAAATGGAATCTTTACTTTAGCTACAGAAAACGGAGCAAAGCCAAGGGGGGATGACTGAAATAAACAGTTTCCAACCTGACTCTTCCCGCACATAAACATGTCTTTCTTGACCTCATTTCAAATTATATAGAGTACTGAAAGCTCATTTTCCATAGCAAATATACTAAGGAACTCATTTTACGACTAGAACGCAAACTAGGACCCCTCATTCAGATTCAAAACACGAGAATTATTGACTGAATATTTCCCCACTATCAAGCACACAGGACTTTAAAGCTATCTTAACTTCTTTAAAACCCCAATATGACCCATCTCACATGCAGATCCTGTTCTATGACTCGCCCTTCATGTCAATGTACCCCACAGTATCATGCAAATTCAAGATAAGGCTTACTACACCTATATATCCAAACTTGGTCTTTGTAAGGAATCTTGACCCCCCCCCCCCTTGTATGCTTGACCCCCACTGGGGTTTTCCACCTCTGACCATTACAGAAAATGGAGCTGTGCCCAAAGGCTCCCTATACTATTCAGTCATAGCCTCATTAAAGTACTCCAAAAACTTCTATATTCGCTTTCAACTGCGTTTCTTGGTTTGAATCTATTGAACATTCACCCTCTGATCCATTCAAAAGTAAGGGCCCCCAAATTGATACCGTAGTACTCTCGTAACACCCCCGGGACAAATCGTCCATTTTTGCTCATGCCATTAAAATACTCCAAAAACGTTTATATGCCTTTCACCAGTGTATTTTTTGGTTTCCAACTATTGAACATTCATCCTCGGTACCTCTCATAAGTAGAGACCCCCTCCTTGAGGCCCTAGACTCATCTTAAAGCAAGGCGACAAAAAGTAAAAAAAAACAGGTTAGGATAGGGCACCAGTTCCTCAGGTACACCATGGGTGGTGGTCCCCCCGGGACCCCAGGGGGGACCACCACCCGACCACCGCCAGCCAGCCAGGAGCGCGCTGACTGTGCCCTAACCTAACCACCCAAATAAGAGGAATGGACGATCTGGCCCAACAGGGTCAAGTCGGCATGGAAGTGCCCAACCGTGTCTGAAATTTTTTTACCTCAATCTGTCTCCTTATTCACTACTCAGTTCGTCTCTCCTTACCTTTTGTCACGGAGATCTTCGAGCAGTTTCCGGTTGTCGATAACGGTGACCCCCTTTCCGGAGTGAGCGGCCTTCACCACCCACTGGGCGGTGTCCGGGAGGGCGTGGGCGGCGGCGGTGAGGTGAGCGGCGTGGGCGGGAAGGGCGTAGCAGACGGGGACGAGGCCGCGCACGGGCGGGACGAGGCGGGAGGCGTGGAGAAGCTCGCAGAGGGCTTCCCGCCTCCACAACGTTCCTCGCAGCCCTGGGACACGACCCACCTGCAGGACGGGGACAACAGAGGTCTTCGTGGGGATAAAGGTATGGAAACAACATTCGGTGCTCGCTGGGTCACGCTAACAGAGGCACCCATACATACATACATTTCCGTAGACACGGATAGGCAAGTACACAACACCAAAATGGAAACGATTAGTTCATTTTTATTAATTTGGTGTTGGGCATAAGACCTGTGAACCACTGCGTGGAGGATTATCGAGGCCTTAACGCAATAGTTTACTGACCAGCCAGTACGTGTACTTTGGTCTTGAACACAGTCCAGGACCAACAAACTTTTAGTGTGTAAACATCGATCAATGGCGTACAGCTTTCGGTGTCTCCTCTTCTTTTCTTATAATCTGGTGGTGTTCCAGTACCTGCCATGGCGCAGGTCTGAACTACATCATTCCATAACACAGATCTACCTCCACCCCCACCATACCTCCACCACCACCATACCTCCATCACCACCATACCTCCACCACCATTACCAACTCCATGTCATCGATATTAATCTGAACCACAGCGGTTGTCATCGATGCTGACGAACACCCACTGATTAACGCGTTCCTCCTCCTCCATCACCCACGCCTCCTCTCCTCACTCTCGCCTTCCTTTACCCCTAAAATGATGCATAAACGACAATTAACGTTATCATATTATATATATATATAAAGGAGGAAGGGAATATATATATATATATATATATATATATATATATATATATATATATATATATATATATATATATATATATATATATGTGTGTGTGTGTTTACTAGTTGTTGTGTTTACTAGTTGTGTTTTGCGGGGGTTGAGCTTTGCTCTTTGGGCCCGCCTCTCAACTGTCAATCAACTGTTTACTAACTACTACTATTTTTTTTTCCCCCACACCACACACACACACACACCCCAGGAAGCAGCCCGTGACAGCTGACTGACTCCCAGGTACCTATTTACTGCTAGGTAACAGGGGCACTTAGGGTGAAAGAAACTTTGCCCATTTGTTTCTGCCTCGTGCGGGAATCGAACCCGCGCCACAGAATTACGAATCCTGTGCGCTATCCACCAGGCTACGAGGCCCAAGTGTGTGTGTGTGTGTGTGTGTGTGTGTGTGTGTGTGTGTGTGTGTGTGTGTGTGTGTGTGTGTGTGTGTATACTTACCTAGTTGTGCTTGCGGGGGTTGAGCTCTGGCTCTTTGGTCCCGTATCTCTACTGTCAATCAACTAATGTTCCTGAGCCTACTGGGCTCTATCACATCTACACTTGAAGCTGTGTATGGAGTCAACCTCCACCACATCACTGCCTAATGCATTCCATATGAGAGAGAGAGAGAGAGAGAGAGAGAGAGAGAGAGAGAGAGAGAGAGAGAGAGAGAGAGAGAGAGAGAGAGAGAGAGAGAGAGAGAGAGAGAGAGGTATGTAACAGTAAGGTCACTGGCGTTTGTCCAGTGTTCCAGACTGTTGAAATGTTGCTTGAAGTGTCCTTGCGAGGGTGTTCCACCTTCCAGAAGTGTGAGGTAGTACTGTCTCGAGTGAGTGAGGTGTGTTCAACACGTGTGCAAATTTGTGCTCCGTGTTGTGTCTTGTGTAAGTGTTGCTGCAGAGGCTCGTGTGAGATGCTCCTCAATGCTGGAAGATTAATTTTTAAAAATTTTGCCCGAGGAGCGAGTTTATTGGGCAGCGCCACTCATCCTGTGAGTGGACATACCGCCATAGTGACAGTATTGGGCAGCGCCACTCATCCTGTGAGTGGACATACCGCCATAGTGACAGTATTGGGTAGCGCTACTCATCCTGTGAGTGGACATACCGCCATAGCAGCATGCTGGAAGATTCTCGACTGCTACCAACGGGCTGTTAAATATTTATTAAGGCTGTAGCAGCTTAAGGGTTAACTAGACTCCTCTTTCTCATCCCTTCCTGGAAATCTGATCAACACCGTCACCCTTGCTGAACGCGGTAACGCTAATTACTGAGCGAACACAGATATTGGGGTAAATTAGAGTACATGCTAATTTATCACGTGCATGCTGCTATGGCGGAGTGTTCACTCACACGACGAGTGACTGTTCAATAAACTCGCTCATCGGGGCACAATAACAAAATTAAACTCTTGTGGTGTTAAAGCCAGCGAGTTCTCCAGCTCGCCCGACCAATGCCAGCGCTCCCGGGAAACGAGTCTTCAATGTCCCGATTTGTTGACATTTTATACTTGACAGTCTAGCCAATCAGATAACATGTGTCGCCCGCATCCTTGACAGGTTGGAAACATCATGTGATGAGGACGGGTAAGGTTCCAGAGTCGCTATTATCATTAATATAAAACACATTCACAATTAAAACATATTATACCACATAATACATCGTTTCCTAACCAAATAAGATTGTAAAGAGATCTGTTACAAGGGGAAACGGGACGACGTATAGCTTACCTGGTTGATGGGGTTCTGGGAGTTGTTCTACTCCCCAAGCCCGGCCCGAGGCCAGGCTCGACTTGTGAGAGTTTGGTCCACCAGGCTGTTGCTTGGAGCGGCCCGCAGGCCCACATACCCACCACAGCCCGGTTGGTCCGGCACTCCTTGGAGGAAACAATCTAGTTTCCTCTTGAAGATGTCTCAGAAGAGCCGAGATATCCCTCAGATGGCTGCTATAGGCTCGTGACACTGCCTACCCTGCGACGCTCAGTATACCTGGATCTTCATAGGCTTAACAGAATCACGTTTCAGCAATCTGCTTCATCCTCCCTCCCCTCCCCCCCCTCATAAATCATCGATCATGAAGATAGCAAGAGGGAGGCGTTTGATGGCTCGGCTGCAGCCCAATTATGGACCCATCACTGCTGACGTGACATCTCTTCCCTCCCTCTCTCCCTCCTTCACAGCACCTTCCTCCATCCTACCCAAGTGTTCATTCTCCCTCACTACCGCTCGTAGTGATCACAGAAGCTCCCAGTGACACAAACATATGGAACGAGACCGTGAAGGGAAGGGAACTATCAGGGGGAAAGCACCAAGTCATTACGACTATATAGCACTGGGAAGGGGTCAGGATAAGGATTTGGGATGGGACGAGGGGAAGGAATGGTGCCCCAACCACTTGGACGGTCGGGGATTGAACGCCGACCTGCATGACGCGAGACGGTCGCTCTACCGTCCAGCTCAAGTTCGTCCAGTTCTCTCTTGTTTTGGTGAACGTTGTTGTAGTAATATGTAGAGACAGACTTTATCCTCCTTAGATATAATCAGAGTAGGATAGATGGTTGAAGGTAGAGTGGATGCAAGCTTCAAGCATTCATTCCATTTGTTATGTAGAAAAGCACCAAGTTAAGAGTTGACTTTTTGTTTTTTTTTTAAAGTCTGACTTGTAAAGGTTTTGAAATTAATTCAAACACTAATGAAAGGAAACGAGTAGTTAGACGGTCACAGTGAAGCCTCAGGCGCGAGGGATTGTGCCCGTTATGGTTTATATGTTTAAGTATTAAGAAAGTTGGGTTTTAATGAAGAATTTCCCATGATGCAGACGATGAGTCACAATAATGTGGCTAAAGTATGTTGACCAGACCACACACTAGAAGGTGAAGGGACGGACCGACCGAAACGTCGTCGTCCCTTCACCTTCTAGTACTCACCTAATTGTGCTTGCGGGGGGTTGAGCTCTGGCTCTTTGGTCCCGCCTCTCAACTGTCAATCAACTGGTGTACAGATTTCTGAGCCTACTGGGCTCTATCATATCTACATTTGAAACTGTGTATGGAGTCAGCCTCCACCACATCACTTCCTAGTGCATTCCATTTATTAACTACTCTGACACTGAAAAAATTCTTTCTAACGTCTCTGTGGCTCATCTGGGTACTAAGTTTCCACCTGTGTCCCCTTGTTCGTGTCCCACCCGTGCTGAAGAGTTTGTCTTTGTCCACCCTGTCAATTCCCGAGAATTTTGTAGGTGGTTATCATGTCTCCCCTTACTCTTCTCTTTTCCAGGGATGTGAGGTTCAGTTCCTTTAGCCTTTCCTCGTAGCTCAATCCTCTCAGTTCCGGGACGAGCCTGGTGGCATACCGCTGAATCTTCTCTAACTTTGTCTTGTGTTTAACTAGGTATGGACTCCAGGCTGGAGCTGCATACTCCAGGATTGGTCTGACATAAGAGGAAAGTTGGGTATGTATGTCCACAAGTAGTGTGTGGTCTGGTCAGTTTCCCATGATTCTGTTTGCTGCAGTGTTTGAAGGCTGCAAATTTCCTACACAGTTTTTTAATGTTGTTTTCTTTGATGTAAAGTACATTATCTATAAGATTGCCGAGGCATTACTCGTGTCCCGGCACGAGAGGCAAGCGGTGCTGGCTGCTGCTGCTGCTGCTGTTGTAAGATTCAGGGCCAGACTCACGAAGCAGTTACGCAAGCACTTACGAACGTGTACATCTTTCCTCACTCTTTGACGGCTTTGGTTACATTTATTAAACAGTTTACAAGCATGAAAACTTCCCAATCAACTGTTATTATTGTAATAAACAGCCTCCTGGTGCTTCGGAGCTCAGTAACTGTTTATTAATTGTAAACAAAGCCGCCAAAGATTGAGAAAAGATGTACAAGTTCGTAAGTACTTGCGTAACTGCTTTGTGAATCTGGCCCCAGTTACTCAAAACAAAATTTCCACGCAGCACGGGCTATGGCGAGCCCGTAAGAGGTGCTGGCGTTATGGGTATGAAAGGCATCCTTATCTTCGAACACGATAGTACCCCCAAGTTCCTAAAGGTTTAAGCCGTGCACACTGTCAGGTACTGAAGGGTATAGCGCAAAACCTCTGTCGTAGAAGACCTTGTTGTTAGTTCAGCTTCTAACGAGGGTGAAGAGTAGTCAATATTTTGACTACAACACCCTCGACCAGAATAAAAGGAAAAACAAAATCACTATCAGAACCCAACTTGCTAAATAAATACTAGCAAAATATAAATTGACACAGTCTCCCCTGCCTGACCGCTTGGTCCACAACGCGGCCTCTCGAATGTGTCCTGTACGCTAAGGTCTCCAAGGTACAAATTACTAAGGAGTATCGGCTCAAATATCCACGTTTTCTATGCAACCATAAATTAGTTTAGATGGTGGATATCCTTCGGGTTTACTCTGTTCTCTTTATAGCAGGTTGTATACTGACGTATACTTCACCATGTGTGTCTTGAGCTGTTGTTTTTGTCGGTACTAAAGTGGCCAGAGCCCCGGGAGGCAGGTGGATAGCGGGTAGAGTTTACATTTTGGCGGAGAGGAGGAGGGGATGAAAAGTCTTGCAGGCCGTTCTCAGGCTAAAGTGATTCCATTGAGCGGTCAGCCGCCCTGGTTAAACACCGGGATTATGGGTATTTGTGAAGGTCTGAAAGCATATTACGATCCCAATAATAATCTACTTGTAAACTGGCAAATGAACCTTTGTCCTAAACAGAGAAAAGTCTCAAGGTATAACTTCATTGTATTTTAAATCTAAGGTTTAAAATATAGGCTATGCTTACCTCGTTTTCTTTGAAACGGCCTGGAGCGTTTTCTGTAACTAACTCTAAGGGATACTCAATTTTCGAATTTAACATATCCGAGAATAATACACTGAATTAACGTAACCAAACCTAACTTTAACCTAACCATAAATAGGGAGAGGATAAAAACCACTAATTACATAATGGGTTTTAAGTGTATAGGTATCCAGTGTAAGTGTAAGTGTATAAGCTCCAGGTATACCTCCTCCTGAGGAGGCAAGCGGAGGTGGGGAAGTAGGAGTACTTACTTACCTTCTGGTGGGGAGAGAGAGCTGGGAGGAGCTTCCTGGGGAGGCAGGCGGAGGTGTCGCCGTCAGTGTAGGCAAGACAGACCAAGAGGCGCCAGTCGTGGGCCCCAACCTGGCCCCCTGCTACTGCCTCCTCTGTAACATGAAACAGTATGACGGGTGGTAACTGGCCAAGAGGTGTAAAATGAACAGTAAACAGCAAGCAAGCAGCCGGCGGCTGGTCACACGCTAACAAGAATCAGCTACACTTATCACCCGTCACTGGGTGACCCCCTACAAGATGATCAAGCAGAAGCAGGAACCGGTATTTTTTTTGTAAATACGACTTGCAGAACATGAAATGAAATTACAGAAATTACAAACAAAGGAGGGGAAGATATACACTTGTGAAAGAGGGAGGGTTCTCTGCCTGCTCCGGGAAAGGGGGGGGGATGGAAAGGGGGGGGGGGATGGAAAGGGGGGGGGGATGGAAAGGGGGGGGGGGATGGAAAGGGGGGGATGGATACACTAGTGGAACAGTGAGCTGTGCCTGCTACAGGGGGGGGGGGGGAGACTATTGTTCAGCAGATTAAACACCCTCCATTTTCCCACAAATCTATTCTCCCCTCTCCCCCCCCCCCTCTCTTTCACTTACCTCTCGAGCAGGTAGAGAGAGAGAGCGCGCCCTTCCTCTTCAACAACACACAAGTTACTAATCAAGAGGCGACCTGACCTCACCACATTGATTCTTCTGCCAATACCCTGACACGAGTCCACTGACGCCCACACCTGCTGGTGCTTACCTAACAGTGCGTGCATGAGAATCACCTCCGGAGGGGTGAGGAAGATCCAGCTCTTCTTGTACCTGATGCGTTTATATTCTGATTTTCCTGACGACTTAATTCATTGTTGTATCTGGGGGTTAAAGAGTTGTAGGTGGAGGTGGCTTCCGCGACTTCTTTTGGTGCATTTCTACTGGTTCAGCTCGTTTAAGTTTTCAGCTTCCACTTATGTCCTCTCGTCTATTCCAGTAAGTATCTTCTTGAGGTTATCTTGAGATGATTTCGGGGCTTAGCGTCCCCGCGACCCGGTCCTCGACCAGGCCTCCACCCCTAGGAAGTAACCCGTAGCAGTTGTCTAACTCCCAGGTACCTATTTACTGCTAGGTAACAGGCGCATCAGGGTGCAAGAAACATTTTACCCATTTGTCTCCGCCTCCACCGGGGATCGAACCCGGAACCTCAGGACTACGAATCCGAAGCGCTGTCCACTCAGCTGTCAGGCGCCCCTTTGCATGTAGTAATATCCTCTTTTGTTTTTCCTCTCTGTTCTACGGCTTCGAGCAAGACTTCACCGACCAGCTTAACCAGTCTTGTGTATCTAAGGCCACTCAATACTTGCCATAATCTTGTTGCAAACCTCTGCACTTTGATATTTTGATCAGGTCATAAAAGTATTTGTGTACGTCTGATACCATACTACTTGTGTAAAGGAGGAATTGTATATGTTTATCTCTCAGAATGTTCGGTAATATGTTTATTGTTTGTGATGTGTATATATGTATGTATTAACACGATGTACTGAACGGGGTGAGAATAGCTTGAGCTACCTCATCCCTTTGTGTGGATTTTACCTCAATAAACTTATTTCAATTTCAATTGATATTTTGGTTTGGTATTTCACAAGGAGGACCGAGTCCTATTTGGTGTTGCGTATTTGGGTGTTGGGGCAACACAGGGTATGTGTAGACTGTCTTGAAGTAGCCATTATAGCAGCTCCCTCCCGTGGGTTAGTTGCAAGATACTCGCCTGGCGTTTCGCGAGCGCTTTGTCATGGGTTCGTATCCTGGCCGGGGAGGATTTACTGGGCGCAAATCCTTAACTGTAGCCTCTGTTTAACTCAACAGTAAAATGTGTACTTGGTTGTAACAACGATTCTTCGCGGCGGGGATCGTATTCCAGGGACTTGCCCGAAACGCTACGCGTACTGGTGGCTCTACAAGAATGTAACAACTCTTGTATATATCTAAAAAAAAAAAAGAGCTCTAAGGCAGCATGGCTGTAGAGCACTTGGGAGAGACACGAGGCCAGGATAGGGATTAAGACAAGAGGACGGAGGGGGCGGAAACAGCGCCCGCATCCACTTGGTCCATCGGGAATCGAACGCCAACCCTGCAAGAGGCAGGCGGTTGCTCTTGTCAAGAGGAAGGATGGTTGGCGGGAGTAGTGTGGCTCTACCAGCCGTTGTACCGTCTACGTTAAGGATTCCAACCCCGTCCACGACCAACCCGTCCTCGATTCAAGTCCATTACATTTAGCGGTCAACCCCACAGACGCATTCATATATTTTAACATGCTGTTAATTCAAAACGGGAATTTTCTCAAGTATAAATTAATATTATAATATATTAGCATATTGTGTATATATAGGCATAGGTTAGGTTAGGTGTTTAGGCTCTGTTGGCGATTATTTGTATTTGTAGTACGTGGGTGAAGCATTTACAGCGTTGTGGTTCGAACAAAATTCGTCAGTGAAGCACTTGTTCCGGATATGTTCGAACGTCAGCAGTTGTGAGTCGTGTGTAAACCGCTTTTCATTCATAAACAGGGGGTTTGGCGGGTGCATGGAATCACTTTTGGATCTTTGTTTGGAGGACGGGCTGCCACGACCGTCACAGATACTGTACCGAGTATGTGATCACCACCCCTCCCACCCCCCCCCCCCCCCCCACACCCCCCACTATTCCCTGTAGGGGAGACAATGTTCCTCAATCACTTCCCTGTTTATATTAAGCGGCCGCACAAGGTGAAGCCCCAAAGCCTTCTAACAAACAAATGACAAACGTATATTGTCACAATACTTCTTGCCACAAGTTTATAATTACATCTCCGTCAGTCTAGTTTAATTCAAACGACGAGAGACGATTAGGGACGACGAGAGACGATTAGGGACGACGAGAGACGACGAGGGATGATGAGAGACGACGAGGGATGATGAAAGACGACGAGAGACGACCCCTCACCTGGCGTCTGACTCGTGAACATGTACAAGGTACCGGGGGGGAGGAGGTGTGTTGTGACGGCTGGCGGACACGGCGCCAGAACCACCGTCCACCATCTGTACTCCTTATCCCTTATCCCTCTTACTAGTGACGTCACCTTCGTCCCGCCCTCCTATTGGTCGGCGATGCCGTAGCTAGACGGCGTCACGGGAGTAACTAGCCACCGGACCGCCAGGTCGTTCAGGGTGATGTTGTTGTTGTTATAGATTCAGCTACTCGGAACAAGTTCCAAGTAGCACGGGCTATGGCGAGCCCGTAGTGGACTTACCTGGCACAGGAGCGGGGCAAGTAGCACGGGCTATGGCGAGCCCGTAGTGGACTTACCTGGCACAGGAGCGGTCGAGGTACGGGGTGACTGATTGATGAAGATTAAGCCACCCCAGAGATGGCACGGGCATGAATAGCCCCGTAAGTGGTGGGTGTTTGGAGTGACTGTGATATCTAGCGGTGAATCGTTGAGGGCACAACACCCTCCGTCTTGTACCAAAGATGACCCGGCGAGATCCGCGGGCATCATATAATATAGGCCAGTGCAAGTGGCTGGGGGTTGAACTCTAACAGCCACTTGTCTGCCCATTCATGACGTGTGTTAAAGTCTTCCTGTAATGCTCTAGGGTCCTCGGTCCTTCTTCGTCCCTCGTTATTAGCCCGCGGCGGGTGTCAAGAGCGCACCCTCTCAGGGGGGGGGGGGGGGGGAGGGAGGGTAGGGGGCTATGGATGATGAGGTGCTGAGACGTGTGGTAGTGATGAGTGATGGTGGTGGTGACGACGACGGGTGGTGATGGTGACGTGACCATAAAGCACAAACCGACCGAGGAATAAACGGCACCAGTCCGGAGGCTGCACACATCAGGCACGACACCAGGCCAGTAGACGGGGGCCAGGGAGCTACACCTCACGCCCCCCTGTAGTCACGTATAGGCAAGTACTGATAGGTAACTTCCCCCCCTTCCCCTCCCCCTCCCTCTGCTGTAGAGCTGGGAAGAATCATATAGTGCCAAGCCACGGAAGATCTTGACTTAAGCACCATGGTCAATAGTTTGGCTTATTTCTTTCATTTAATGATCGCTATTGTTCCTCAAGAGCAGAATGGCATTACATGGTGCCATAAAGACCCGTATGGGGGGAGGGGGGAAGGGGACTCCATGGAGGGGGGGAGGGGGAGAGAGACACACCAAGGAAGGGGGGGGGAGGAAGGGGTTGGGGGGGGGGGGGGACAAGGAGACGACTCCAGCCTCCAGTTAGTGTCGTCATCTCGTCATCTCACTCAACCATTTGATCACTGTATCGACAATCAATAAGTGAAGTGAAAGGAGATGATGGAGAGGAGGGAGGAAGGGAGGAGAGGGAGGTGGGAGAGGGTGTGGTGAAGGGGGGGGGGGCGGGGGTTGGTTGTCAAGGGGATGGTTAGTAATAACTGGAGTGGAGTAATGACAATTCCCCCCCCCCCACTGTCCTACCACAGAGGGGGGGGGAGGGAGAATAATAGTTAAAGGGGAGGGTTGTGGTTAATGGGGGGGGGGGGGTAGTGATTGACAGGGGGGTAGAATAGGGGAAGAGGTTGACGGGGGAATGAATAGGGGGGGGGTAGAGGCTGAGGAAGTAGAGCAAGAAGGGAGCCAGGAGGTAAGTGAGGTAAAAAAAAAACATAATTAGTCACAAGGTAAACAAGGGATTAGACTCGTTATTTACCCAGCAGAGAGAGAGACCCAACAATACCTTCAACACCACTCAGTAGAGGAGTCTCGGGCACCACGCAGGAGGAGGAGCCTAGCCCCAACTGGCACCTTGAGTGCCAATACGGTTGTTAGTGCTAGAAATTTGTCCATCTGTACAAAATAAAATGTCTGTTTACCTGTGAGAGGGTGGAGACCAGACGCTAAGGGCTTGTCTCACTCAACTTTCACATGGTCAATCTTGGGTACATGTCCAATATATCATCAAGTGTTCCAGTACTCATATAGTAGTTACAGAGTTCAGCATACCTTAGCCCAGGAGGGCGAAAGTCAGTCAATATGGGACATTCTACAATATAATATTCAAGTGAGTGCATGTTTTCTCTTTCACAAAGTTGACACATTGTGTACTCGACATTTGGGTTTTGAGAAAGCTGCCAGATACGTCTATATCCCAGGCGTATTCTGGCCACTATAACATCACATTGCCGAGTTCTTGCTCTGTTAGTCCCATATGTGAATGTCTCCTCACGATATCTATCATAATATTTAATGCTACAACTTTCAGGTCTTTGAATTTGTCAGGTCGGCGAGATCTTCATTAGATATTTAAGTCTTTGTCACTGCTAATGAAACAGTGGCTGCCGTCAGTCAAGAGTAGTGTGTTTGCTGCTGATGTATGCAATGTTATTTGAACCGACGTACCCCAGATTAGACAGGAAGAGTTATACGATAACAGTGGTGCATCTGTCGAAGTGTTGCTAGCAAGAAACTAGAGACTTCTGCCAGGGTGTTAGCAACCCCTGTATATGATTGCTTGAGACCCCCTGTTACAGCCCTACTGGGACACAACCGGGTTCTTCTCTGATGGTATTAGAGTTTGGGTATCCGGCCCCAAGTTAGTAGAGGCTTTCAAGGGGTGTGTTCCGTAACGCAAGTTAAATTAAAGGGGGAGGGATACAAAAGTTCCAATCTATATATATATATATTTCTCCACCACCATGTATAAATAAATACCAGTCACACGCAGGGATTATAACTACACAATTATGTACAGGTTCGTCTTCCTCCGAAGACACTGGATGCTCGACAGTGCTCACTCTGGGTAGCCCTGGTTCCTTCTTCCGTGGCCCACGATGAATCCACTATGACTATCTCGAATCTACCCTGGCCACAGGCCAGCCAAATCACAGTCCCACTGGGTGCTTTGTCGCGGAGGCCTTCAACCACAATCCAGCCTGTAGCTGGCAGGTACCGATCAGCTCCGCTGTGTAGGCTACTCCACGACCGATACTAGGGTTGCGAGCCCTAGGCAGGAGCCTCGTGTGATCCCGCTGATCGCTCTCCTCACTTAAGCACCACAGTGGCTAGTCTCTTCCACCAGCCAGCCCCGGATAAGGCGATTCCCAACACTGCCATGCCACAGGCAGGCTAATACTCTCAACAGAGTTCGTCCGGGGGTGACTCACAGCTTCCTCAAAGCAGACTGGTGAAGAGACCTTGGCTGCCTTGGGTAGACTGGTCCATCGTCCAATACAGCAGTCCCAGGTCGACTCTGCAATCAGATACGTCATTAATACTGGGACGCTCTAGGGAACCTCACTTACAAGCTTAGACAGAAACGTCCACCTCTTCGCTCCATAGATGGCGTTCACTGTCCAAGCGCCACCTCACCAGAGGTCAGCAGCGGCTATGTCGCGAGTCAACTAAGACAGGAATCAAACACTTATTGCTGGCCTATCCTGTCACCACTAGATGGCGTCGTCCATTTGGAGTGGGTTTCGGGAGCGGACTCACAGATGGCGTTGTCGTCACCGCTCCGTGCTCCGACGCTGGACTTGGGTCCGTAACACCCCCATCAGCGTGTTGTTGAACTCTCTGCCAGTGTGTGTACCCGGAGAGCGGAAGTTGGGTATTGGCACATAGTGTATGAAGATACGGTGTGTGTTGTGGACTGGCCCACGAGGAAGGTGAACTCGCCAGTGTTTGCCAATGGGTGTGTACGACGCGTACCTGGCAAGTGGAGTCGCCCGAATTGATGAACAGTGTAAATGTTATGTGTCCTGTGAGAAAGACACTTTGTATGTGCGTATAATAAGTGTAATATAATATAAATAGTGGTGAAGGTGAATATATTGAAGGGAATTGTGTATGGCTTATTCTACCCCGCTCATTTATGCATTACTGCTTGACTCGGCCAGTTCTTGAAAGCGTACTACAGACTTGGGGTTGTATATAGTAAGCAACCCGTTCTCGCACTTGCTTACAGTCAATATTGGCTTATTTAATAAGTGCATATGTGACATACTAATGTAAATAGGTCATAACAGCAAGAACCCGGTTACTGGCCCTAAATGGCCGTAACACGGATATATAACATTTATTCTAGTGTGTGTGTCTTTAATATCTGCAGAATCGAGCTATTAGCTCTTGGACCCCGCCTTTCTAACCAATGTATTTTTCCTCTGTTATATCTACTACATATATTAATCTCTCTAAGACAGGCACACTCGCATCCCCAGGAAGCAGCCCGTAGCAGCTGTCTAACTCCCAGATACCTATTTACTGCTAGGTGAACAGGTGCATCAGGGTGGAAAAACTTTGCCCATTTGTTTCCTCCTCAGCCGGGAATCGAACCCGGGGCCTTAGGACTACGACCCCAGAGCGCTGTCCACTCACCTACGAGGCGTGTGTGTGTGTATTTACCTAGTAGTGCTTGCGGGGGTTGAGCTCTGGCTCTTTGGTCCCGCCTCTCAACTGTCAATCAACAGGTGTACAGGTTCCTGAGCCTATTGGGCTCTATCATATCTACACTTGAAACTGTGTATGGAGTCAGCCTCCACCACATCACTGCCTAATGCATTCCATTTGTCAACCACTCTGACACTAAAAAAGTTCTTTCAAATATCTCTGTGGCTCATTTGGGCACTCAGTTTCCACCTGTGTCCCCTAGTGCGTGTGCCCTTTGTGTTAAATAGACTGTCTTTATCTACCCTATCAATTCCTCTGAGAATCTCGTACGTGGTGATCATATCCTCCCTAACTCTTCTGTCTTCAAGCGACGTGAGGTTTAATTCCCGTAGTCTCTCCTCGTAGCTCATACCTCTCAGCTCGGGTACTAGTCTGGTGGCAAACCTTTGAACCTTTTCCAGTTTAGTCTTATCCTTGACTAGATATGGACTCCATGCTGGGGCTGCATATTCCAGGATTGGCCTGACATATGTGGTATACAAAGTTCTGAATGATTCTTTAAACAAGTTTCTGAATGCCGTTCGTATGTTGGCCAGCCTGGCATATGCCGCTGATGTTATCCTCTTGATATGTGCTTCGGGGGGACAGGTTGGTGTGTGTGTGTACACAAAATAAAACAGCATCACGTCACTACGGGGACCCCAATAAACACACACACACACACACACACACACACACACACACACACACACACACACACACACACACACACACACACACGCACGCACAAAATAAAACCACAAAAGCGACTCTCCTCACACCTCCACAAAAGTGAAGTCGGCCCCACACACGGACCCCCCCCCACACACACACGGACCCCCCCCCACACACATACACCTCCAAAAATCTCCCTCCACCGTACTTGCCTTTTTCTCCCCACCGCGGGAGAATCAAATGAAAAATGTATAGACGATCCTCTCAGAAAATCCTAATAAATGACTGGAGTTCACCCGGTGGTCCCGTCGGTTGGGGGGGGAGGGAGGGGGGGAGGCTGGGGGGGAGGGTGGGGGGGGGGTGGCTAGGGGAGAGGGTGGGGGGGGGGAGAAATATGAAGCAGATGCCAGCCTTACTGAGCTGCGAGAGGGTGGTGGTGGGGGGGGGGGGAGGGGGGACCAACATGTGCTAAAACGCACTAGGTGTAGTAGGTAACTGACAGCTGATGAGAGGCGGGACCAAAGAGCCAGAGCTCAACCCCCGCAAGCACAACTAGGTGGGTACAACTACGTGAGTACACACACACACACACACACACAGACACACACACTCTCTCTCACACACACACACACACACACACACACACACACACACACACCGGGTGATGGATGATGGTCACCACTCCTAAGGATTCTTGACCCGACATCGCCTGCATAAATCCTTCACTCCATCTTGTGGGCGGCGGTGGGCGGGGAGCAGGTAAGAGTGGGTGGGCACTGTGTGTGTGTGTGTATGTTCACCTAGTTGTGCTTGCGGGGGTTGAGCTCTGGCTCTTTGGTCCCACCTCTCAACTGTCAATCAACTGGTGTGTGTATGATGTGCTTTAGCTGTGGGCGGGCAGTTTGTGGGCGGCTGTGGGCGGGCAGTGTGTGGGTGAGTAGTATCAGAGAGGAGGAAGGAATGGGGAAAGAGATAAAAGGACCCATTACAAAATATATCAGTCCACCCATGAAAAAATAGTTGACAATAAATCCTTTGGAATTAAGACTAATTTATTTTAAATAGCTCATTTAAGTTGAGAATTGACTGAAGATGGACTAGGCGCTGCTTCTACCCCCCCCCCCATCCATTAACCTTACTGCCAGTTTTGTATTAAAAATAAAAATCCCCGTTGATTTACGTACAAAAATCCCATTTTCTTTCCCAATAATCCCTGCGATTTCATGTAAATTATGCATAAAATCCTCAAGATTTATCACCAAGATATTTGACTTTTTCGCATATATATATATATATATATATATATATATATATATATATATATATAT
>NC_091240.1:6236226-6263726 GCF_040958095.1 Procambarus clarkii
TTCATTAAATTTCAACGTACTTTGGGACAAGTACGTTAAAATGTTCTCAAATGTAAGTTAACATTATTACATATTTGTTATGTACTTGGATAGTTAGACCCAACTTAGGTTGATGGACAGATTCTGTTTCCAATTATTGGTAATTGCAGTATGGTGGCTGAGGCGTTCAGAGAGGTGGGGGTCGAGCAGAGGACGACAACGAAGCACTGTCAGAGACACGTACGCAAGTCTTCAGCTGCGAGTAGTGTGTCGAGTGATTTTCCACTCATAAACCAGCCCGTCCTCGTAAACAAAGACCCAAAGTCCATTCCATACACCCGCCAAACCCTCCCGCTGTTTATGATTGATTTTTTTTTTTTTTTACACACGACTCACAACTGATGACGTTCGAACACTTCCGGAATAAGTGCTTCGCTGACGACTTTTGTTCGAACCACAACGCTGTTGACTGAGCGGACAGAACAATGGACGCGTGATCCTGTGATTCCGGGTTCGATCCCGGGCGCCGGCGAGAAACAATGGACAGTTTCTTTCACCTTGATGCCCCTGTTACCTAGCAGTAAATAGGTACCTGGGAAATAGTCAGCTGTCACGGGCTACTTCCTGGGGGTGGAGGCCTGGTCGAGGACCGGGCCGCGGGGACACTAAAGCCCCGAAATCATCTCAAGATAACCTCAAGAGAAGATAACCCACGTACTACAAATCAAATAATCGCCAACAGAACCTAAACACCTTTGTCTATATATGCACAATATGCTATTATAATATTAATTTATATTTGAGAAAATTGCCGTTTTGAATGAACAGCATGTTAAAATGTATGAATGGGTCTGTGGGGTCGACCGCTGGATGGAATAGACTTGGTCTGAGAACGGGTTGGATAGACAGAGGGTTTGGCTTCTGGAGTAACGTGCACTTGTCCTTTCTTGTTAATGACGAGCCGAAATAATACGACGTAATACGTACGTTTAGAAATATTTCAATTCTGGCTGTAGCCTTTAGGTTACAGAAGCAGAGATAGTGTGTAGTGAGAGAGAGAGAGAGAGAGAGAGAGAGAGAGAGAGAGAGAGAGAGAGAGAGAGAGAGAGAGAGAGAGAGAGAGAGAGAAAATTAGAATTATCAAGGGAAAGCACCAAGCCATTACGAATATATAGCACTTGGAAAGGATTAGGATAAGGATTAGGATAAGGATTTGGGACAGGGGGGGGGGGACGGAATTGTGCCCAACCACTTGGATAGTCGGGGACTCACCCATCCACACCCTCATCTATCCATCAATTCATCCACCACCACCAATAGGGCCAAAGAGACCCCCCCCCATTCAGAACGTCTTCAAGACACACACAGATGGAAAATTGGTTCAGTCAATACTCCCACACAAAATTGGCGACAGGCGGGAGTAATGGGGTAATGGGCGGGGGAGGAGAGGGAGGCGGCGACGGAGACGCATGGGGGGGGGGAGAGGGGGAGTGATCAGAGCACATTACGGAGAGCAAGAGAGGAGACGACATGAAGAGGGTGTGGAGGGAGTAGGGGAGTTATGTGTGTGTGTGTGTGTGTGTGTGTGTGTGTGTGTGTGTGTGTGTGTGTGTGGTGTGTGTGTGTGTGTGTGTGTGTGTGTGTGTGTGTGTGGGTGGGTGTGTGTGTGTGTGTGTGTGTGTGTGTGTGTGTGTGTGTGTGTGTGTGTGTGTGTGTGTGAGTGTGGTGTGTGTGTGTGTGTGTGTGTGTGTGTGTGTGTGTGTGTGTGGTGTGTGTGTGTGTGTGTGTGTGTGTGTGTGTGTGTGTGTGTGTGTGTGTGTGGGTGTGGGTGGGTGTGTGGGTGGGTGTGTGTGTGGATGTGTGTGTGTGTGTGTGTGTGTGTGTGTGTGTGTGTGTGTGTGTGTGTGTGTGTGTGTGTGTGTGTGTGTGTGTGTGTGTGTGGTGTGTGTGTGTGTGTAGTGTGTGTGTGTGTGTGTGTAGTGTGTGTGTGTCTGTGGACTGTGTGTGTGTGTGTGTGTGTGTGTGTACTCACCTAATTGTGCTTGCGGGGGTTGAGCTTTGGCTCTTTGGTCCCGCCTCTTAACTGTCAATCAACATGGTGTACAGGATTCCTGAGCCTAATGGGCTCTATCATATCTACATTTAAAACTGTGTATGGAGTCAGCCTCCACCACATCACTGCCTAATGCATTCCATTTGTCAACTACTCTGACACTGAAAAAATTATTTCTGTCTCTATGGCTCATTTGGACACTCGGTTTTCCCCCTGTGTCCCCTAGTGCGTGTGCCCCTTGTGTTAAATAGTCTGTCTTTGTCTACCCTATCAATTCCTCTGAAAATCTTGAATATGGTGATCATGTCCCCCCCCCCCTAACTCTTCTGTCTCCTAGTGACGCGAGGTTTAATTCCCGTAGTCTCTCCTCGTAGCTCATACCCCTCAGCTCGGGTACTAGTCTAGTGGCAAACCTTTGAACCTTTGTTCAGAGGTTAACAACTAGATTAGTTCCATCCAGAACTGAGAGAGCTCAGATATGAGGACAGATTGAGGGATTTCACCCCCTCACAACTCTAAACAAAAGACGAAGGAGACTGGGATATGATCACTACATACAAAGATCCCGAGAGGAATAGACAATGTGGACAAAGGAAGTGTATATAGTATATGACAGAGGTGTCACAGTATACTTGCCAGACCCTTGTTACCACTCACGGGTTATACTCACGCCTGGGCCGCCTCGTGTGGTAGTTTAATCTCCATCAATCAATCCAGGACCTTCTGTCGACCAATCAAGGTCAGGAAATCCAATATTCTTCCATCCCGGTAGCACCAATTCCTCTCTTCTCATCTATTACAACCCACCCACCATCAGTTATCTATCCCCCCCCTACTAGCCTTCATCCCACCCACCAGTTGCTATCCATTGACCATTAACCACCCCTATTCCTTTCTCCCACATCCCCCCCCCTTAGGAACCCAATCACTAATTTCCACCACCTCTCTTCTTTCCCTTTCCCCCAAGCCCCTTAAACCCCAACAAATCCCTCTCAAAACCCCGCACTTAATCCCATTTAAGTCCCCCACAAATACCTCTATTCCTATTCACCAGAACCTAATTCAATCCCCATCGCTAAGCTGGAAACTAGCCACTCGGAGGCCAGTAGAGCCATGACGAGTCTGACGATCAGTTACACCAATGCTGATGGAGTGTCAAATAAAGCAGATGAACTCAAAGAAAGAACCTAGGAAATCAACCACCCTGATGTGATAGCATCAGTGGTGATCGAAGTAACTGTTGTGACTAGCAATGCAATATTCCCCAAGGTATATTGGGTAATGAATATGAAATATTTCAGAGAGGACAGTTATATTACGGGCTCACCATAGCCCGTGCTGCTTGGGGCTGCTTCCCTAGGACTTGCTGAGAGGTCCTGCTTCCCTCTAGGACTTGCTGAGAGGTCCTGCTTCCCCCTAGAACTTGCTGAGAGGTCCTGCTCCCCCCTAGGACTTGCTGAGAGCTCCTGCTTCCCTAGGACTTGCTGAGAGGTCCTGCCCCCCCTAGGACTTGCTGAGAGCTTCTGCTTCCCCCTAGGACTTGCTGAGAGGTCCTGCTTCCCCCTAGGACTTGCTGAGAGCTCCTGCTTCCCTAGGACTTGCTGAGAGGTCCTGCTTCCCCCTAAGACTTGCTGAGAGGTCCTGCTTCCCCCTAGGACTTGCTGAGAGGTCCTGCTCCCCCCTAGGACTTGCTGAGAGGTCCTGCTTCCCCCTAGGACTTGCTGAGAGGTCCTGCTCCCCCCTAGGACTTGCTGAGAGGTCCTGCTTCCCCCTAGGACTTGCTGAGAGGTCCTGCTCCCCCCTAGGACTTGCTGAGAGGTCCTGCTTCCCCCTAGGACTTGCTGAGAGGTCCTGCTCCCCCCTAGGACTTGCTGAGAGGTCCTGCTTCCCCCTAGGACTTGCTGAGAGGTCCTGCTCCCCCCTAGGATTTGCTGAGAGGTCCTGCTTCCCCCTAGGACTTGCTGAGAGGTCCTGCTCCCCCCTAGGATTTGCTGAGAGGTCCTGCTTCCCCCTAGGACTTGCTGAGAGGTCCTGCTCCCCCCCTAGGATTTGCTGAGAGCTCCTGCTTCCCTAGGACTTGCTGAGAGGTCCTGCTTCCCTAGAACTTGCTGAGAGCTCCTGCTTCCCCCTAGGACTTGCTGAGAGGTCCTGCTCCCCCCTAGGACTTGCTGAGAGGTCCTGCTTCTCCTAGGACTTGCTGAGAGCTCCTGCTTCCCCCTAGGACTTGCTGAGAGCTCCTGCTTCCCCCTAGGATTTGCTGAGAGGTCCTGCTTCCCCCTAGGACTTGCTGAGAGGTCCTGCTTCCCCCTAGGACTTGCTGAGAGCTCCTGCTTCCCCCTAGAACTTGCTGAGAGGTCCTGCTTCCCTAGAACTTGCTGAGAGCTCCTGCTTCCCTAGGACTTGCTGAGAGGTCCTGCTCCCCCCTAGGATTTGCTGAGAGGTCCTGCTTCCCCCTAGGACTTGCTGAGAGGTCCTGCTCCCCCCTAGGACTTGCTGAGAGGTCCTGCTCCCCCCTAGGACTTGCTGAGAAGTCCTGCTCCCCCCTAGGACTTGCTGAGAGGTCCTGCTCCCCCCTAGGACTTGCTGAGAGGTCCTGCTCCCCCCTAGGACTTGCTGAGAGGTCCTGCTCCCCCCTAGGACTTGCTGAGAAGTCCTGCTTCCCCCTAGGACTTGCTGAGAGGTCCTGCTTCCATAGGACTTGCTGAGAGGTCCTGCTCCCCCCTAGGACTTGCTGAGAGGTCCTGTTCCCCCCTAGGACTTGCTGAGAGGTCCTGTTCCCCCCTAGGACTTGCTGAGAGGTCCTCCTGCTCCCGTAGGACTTGCTGAGAAGTCCTGCCGCCCTGCTGACTGCACCAGAACATCCCTTAACACTTTGCTATCTCCAAATAGCTTTAAGTACACATAAAAAATTGATCTAAAGTATTGCCGTTTGGCTCCTAAGTTGGCACCAGTATTATGTCTCGCTCATATGGCAACACTAGACGCCTCCGCCAATGATAATGTGGTTTAACACGCGGCTCGGGTTACTATTGGCGGAGAGTCTCTCCTGCCACTTGAGGGCCCGTCGCCTCCGTAATTCGTGAATGTGTCGCTTAAGGTGTTTATCTTTGTGTGAGAGTTTGAGGTCTCTTGATAATATTTAGTATTTTTTTTATTATTTCTCTTCCTGCGTTTCTTCTGCTTCCTGTTTACGTTTATTTTCGTGGTATTCATTCCTATCTTCATTGCCTCTATTCCTTCTACTCTTTCCGTTCCATTTAATCCCTATTTTTACTCCTTTTCCATTGTATAATCTACCTTTTCTTGTATCCTGTCCTTTCTGTTATACCTTCTGTTCCTCCTCCCCCTCTCTCTCCCCCTATTCTTTCATTCCATTCTTCCCTTTCATTCCCTCCCTTCTCTCCCCCCCCCTCCCCTCCCAGATCATAATTCGATAGGCGCCAAGGCTATTCCACCCCCGACAGGGGAGAGTGGTGGGGGAGGAATGGACGAGAGAATCCAATTGTCCCCCACCAACCATCATGTTTAGGGGGAAAAACATAAAAAATTCTGATAATATTTTTTCCCCTGTGATGCATCCGATAAGATAGTGTTTTGTGAAGGTGTTCTTCAGGACGCTTTTCTTGGCTGTTATGTGGCTGTTGAGGCTAGTTACTTTTTTTATTGGGTACTGTTGTTGTTAAGATTCGCTACCTGGAACAAAAAGTTCCAAGTAGCACGGGCTATGGTGAGCCCGTAGTTATTAAGTACTAATTTTACCTGCTATTGTAGGTTTTTTCTTTCTGAGTTTGTTTACGTTTTTTCTTGTATATGTTATTGTGTATTTTCGTGTGTGTGTGTGTGTGTGTGTGTGTGTGTGTGTGTGTGTGTGTGTGTGAGAGAGAGAGAGAGAGAGAGAGAGAGAGAGAGAGAGAGAGAGAGAGAGAGAGAGAGAGAGAGAGAGACGACAATAGGTAAACAATCACAGACAATATAGGCAGACTGCAGCAGACAGGCTCAGACATACAGGTAGCCCTCAAAGAGGCAGACAGAAGCAGACAGAGAGAGACAGAGACTACGTCACCCGCCATGAGCGGCCACCCACCACCAGCGGCCACCCGCCATGAGCGGTCACCCACCACCAGCGGCCACCCGCCATGAGCGGCCACCCACCACCAGCGGCCACCCGCCATGAGCGGCCACCCACCACCAGCGGCCACCAGTAGTGATCCCGCTCTTCAACACTATCAACACTAATCATCAACACGTTTCTGAAGGTGAAAGTGACAGTGGAACGGTCCGGCTTCCACGAGACTGGAGGGAGGGAGGGAGAGGTGGGTTTTGTAGAGAGGAAGGGAAGGAGGGAGGTTGGTATCAGGAAGAGGGAGGGAAAAGGGGGAAAAGGAGGTGGGTTTTAGGGAGGAGGCCTGGTCGACGACCGGGCCGCGGGGACGATAAGCCCCGAAAACACCTCAAGGTAGGAAAAGAGAGGGAGGAGGAGGAGGGTGCAATTTCATTCACAATCTTCGTACAAAACACACACACACAGGCCCAAGGCGGTCCTGAGGTGGGACCAAAGAGCCAGAGCTCAACCCCAGCAAGCACAGCTAAGTAAACACACACACACACACACACACACACACACACACACACGCTAGCTTCATTAACCTTTGCAAGATTAAGGTTGATTTTATGAGGAATTTTACAGGGCGATTAGGGTCTATCCCCCATGCCCCACCTGAAAGGGGAGTCGGCCCCTATGAACCCCCTCAACACGAAGGTCGTGGGGGGGGGGGGGTAAAGCGTAAAATGTCCTGCTCTAGTCCATAGAATTTATAATTTGTTTATATACTTCTGTAATTCAAGATATTGACATGTAAAACATATGTTCAGATGACAGATTTGTATTCGGATGCAATATTTGGGTTACAGTGGTGGGAGATACAGGTGTGTGGGGGGGGGGGAAGGGTACGGGTATCGTTACGACCCGGGCACCGCCGGTTACCAACCAGTTAGTGCACAATAATCACATCTTACTCTTGTTAAGTTTGTTAATTGAAGGTTGAGAACGCTGTATTTTGAGAGGCATTCTTGTTTATTAAGAAACTCCGCTACATTTATTAGCCCACTCCGCTACGCTCATCAACCCCACTCCGCTACACTCATCAACCCCACTCCGCTACATTTATTAACCCACTCTGCTACACTCATCAACCCCACTCCGCTACATTTATTAACCCACTCTGCTACACTCATCATCCCCACTCCGCTACATTTATTAGCCCACTCTGCTACATTTATCAACCCCACTCCGCTACATTTATTAACCCACTCTGCTACGCTCATCAACCCCACTCCGCTACATTTATTAGCCCACTCCGCTACACTCATCAACCCCACTCCGCTACATTTATTAACCCACTCTGCTACACTCATCAACCCCACTCCGCTACGTTCATCATCCCATTTCGAGCCATAATTTCAACTCCTTCAGTTGATTCTTCCATCTTGGCGGGAGTCCGCAGTGAGGGCTCCACGCTGGAGAGGCGAGCGGAATGCGCTCACTTTAGCGGGTCGACTTCCTCTCAAATTCATCGATGAAATTCCTACTTTTTGATAACTATGTCAAACTGGTATGAGTGACAGGTGTTGGCTTGCTGTTTGGAGGACGGGTGTTTGATGGACGGGTGTTTGATGGATGGGTGTTTGGTGGACGGGTGTTTGGTGGACGGGTGTTTGGAGGACGGGTGTTTGATGGACGGGTGTTTTATGGACGGATCTTTGACGGACGGGTGTTTGAAGGACGGGTGTTTAGAGGACGGGTGTTTGATGGACGGGTGTTTGATGGACGGGTGTTTGGAGGACGAGTGTTCGATGACGGGTGTTTGATAGACGGATGTTTGGAGGACAAGTGTTCGATGACGGGTGTTTGATGGACGGGTGTTTGAAGGACGGGTGTTTAGAGGACGGGTGTTTGATGGACGGGTGTTTGGTGGACGGATGTTTGGAGGACGAGTGTTCGATGACGGGTGTTTGATGGACGGATGTTTGGAGGACGAGTGTTCGATGACGGGTGTTTGATGGACGGATGTTTGGAGGACGAGTGTTCGATGACGGGTGTTTGATGGACGGGTGTTTGATGGACGGGTGTTTGATGGACGGGTGTTTGATGGACGGGTGTTTGATGGACGGATGTTTGGTGGACGGGTGTTTGGAGGACGAGTGTTCGATGACGGGTGTTCAATGGACGGGTGTCGGAAGGACGGGTATTTGATGGACGGGTGTTCGATGACGGGTGTTTTTAGGACGGGTGTTTAGGGGTTAAAGGCTCTAAAGGTTTGAAATTGAGTGGAAATATACGCATAATTCAGAGCTAATTAACTCGATGGAAGGAGACATCAAGGAGCGCCAGGGTGTAAAATTATCACCCGTGGAACGTATGAGGAATGTGTGTGTGTATTCACCTAGTTGTATTCACCTAGTTGTATTCACCTAGTTGAATTCACCTAGTTGTATTCTCCTAGTTGTATTCACCTAGTTGTATTCACCTAGTTGTATTCACCTAGTTGTATTCACCAAGTTGAATTCACCTAGTTGTATTCACGTAGTTGTATTCACCTAGTTGTATTCACCTAGTTGTATTCACCTAGTTGCATTCACCTAGTTGAATTCACCTAGTTGAATTCACCTAGTTGTATTCTCCTAGTTGTATTCACCTAGTTGTATTCACCTAGTTGTATTCACCAAGTTGTATTCACCTAGTTGTATTCTCCTAGTTGTATTCACCTAGTTGTATTCACCTAGTTGTATTCACCTAGTTGTATTCACGTAGTTGTATTCACCTAGTTGTATTCACCTAGTTGTATTCACCTAGTTGTATTCACGTAGTTGTATTCACGTAGTTGTATTCACCTAGTTGTATTCACCTAGTTGTATTCACCTAGTTGTATTCACCTAGTTGTATTCACCTAGTTGTATTCACCAAGTTGTATTCACCTAGTTGTATTCTCCTAGTTGTATTCACCTAGTTGTATTCACCTAGTTGTATTCACCTAGTTGTATTCACGTAGTTGTATTCACCTAGTTGTATTCACCTAGTTGTATTCACCTAGTTGTATTCACGTAGTTGTATTCACGTAGTTGTATTCACCTAGTTGTATTCACCTAGTTGTATTCACCTAGTTGTATTCACCTAGTTGTATTCACGTAGTTGTATTCACCTAGTTGTATTCACCTATTTGTTCTTGCGGGGGTTGAGCTCTGCTCTTTCGGCCCGCCTCTCAACTGTCAATCAATCAACTGTTACTAATTACTAACTTTTTTTTTCCTACACACACACACACAGACCCAGGAAGCAGCTCCGTAACAGTTGTCTAACTCACAGATACCTATTTGCTGCTAGGTAACAGAGGTATTAGAGTGAAAGAAACTTTGCCCATTTGTTTCTGCCTGGTCCGGGAATCTAACCCGGCCCACAGAATTAAGAGTCCTGCGCGCTCTGCACTCAGCTACCAAACGCCCTCGTGTGTGTGTGTGTGTGTGTGTGTGTGTGTGTGTGTGTGTGTGTGTGTGTGTGTGTGTGTGTGTGTGTGTGTGTGTGTGTGTGTACTCACCTAGTTGTACTCACCTAGTTGTGTCTGCAGGATCGAGCATTGACTCTTGGATCCCGCCTTTCGAGCATCGGTTGTTTACAGCAATGACTCCTGTCCCATTTCCCTATCATACCTGGTTTTAAAATTATGAATAGTGTTTGCTTCCACAACCTGTTCCTGAAGTGCATTCCATTTTCCCAAGACTCTCACGCTAAAAGAAAACTTCCTAACATCTCTGTGACTCATCTGAGTTTCCAGTTTCCATCCATGTCCCCTCGTTCTGTTACTATTCCGTGTGAACATTTCGTCTATGTCCACTCTGTCAATCCCCCTGAGTATTTTATACGTTCCTATCATGTCCCCCCTCTCCCTTCTTTTTCTAGTGTCGTAAGGCACAGTTCCTTCAGGCGCTCCTCATACCCCATCCCTTGTAACTGTGGGACGAGTCTCGTTGCAAACCTCTGAACCTTTTCCAGTTTCCTTATATGCTTCTTCAGGTGGGGACTCCATGATGAGGCGGCATACTCTAACACTGGCCTCACGTAGGCATGGCAAAGCGCCCTAAATGCCTCCTTACTTAGGTTTCTGAATGATGTTCTAACTTTTGCCAGTGTAGAGTACGCTGCTGTCGTTATCCTATTTATATGTGCTTCAGGAGATATATTAGGTGTTACATCCACCCCCAGGTCTCTTTCTCGCGTCGTCACAGGTAGGCAATTCCCCTTCATTGTGTACTGTCCCTTTGGTCTCCTATCACCTAGTCCCATTTCCATAACTTTACATTTGCTCGTGTTGAACTCCAGTAGCCATTTCTCTGACCATCTCTGCAACTTGTTCAGATCCTCTTGGAGGATCCTACAATCCTCATCTGTCACAATTCTTCTCATTAATTTTGTGTCATCCGCAAACATCGACATGTAGGATTCTACTCCTGTAAACATGTCGTTAACATATATTAGAAATAGAATTGGTCCCAGCACCGATCCTTGAGGCACTCCACTCGTTACTGTTCGCCAGTCCGACTTCTCGCCCCTTACCGTAACTCTTTGGCTCCTTCCTGTTAGGTAGTTCCTTATCCATGCTAGGACCTTTCCTCCCACCCCCACCTGCCTCTCGAGTTTGAATAGCAGTCTCATGTGCGGTACTGTATCAAAGGCTTTTTGGCAGTCCAGAAATATGCAGTCTGCCCAACCATCTCTGTCCTGTCTTATCCTCGTTATTTTATCATAGAATTCCAGAAGATTTGTTAGGCACGATTTCCCTTTCCAGAACCCATGTTGATGTTTGTTCACAAACCTAATGTTCTCCAGGTGTGCAACCAGTCGTAGACTAATTATTCTTTCCAGTATTTTACAGGGGATGCTTGTCAGTGATACAGGTCTATAGTTAAGTGCCTCCTCCCTATCACCTTTCTTGAAGATCAGCACGACATTTGCCTTCTTCCAGCAACTGGGCAATTCTCCCGACATAAGTTATTCATTTAAGATCATTGCCAGAGGCACGCTGAGGGCCTGCGTTGCCTCTTTTAGTATCCACGGTGATACTTTGTCTGGTCCAACTGCTTTAGTTGCATCTAGAATTGTCAACTGTTTCATTACCTCCTCTGCTGTCACCTCTATATCTGATAGTCTTTCATCTAGGGTAACCCCTTCCAACAATGGGAGCTGCTCAGGCTCGGTAGTGAACACTCCATGGAAACTGGCATTCAGTGCCTCGCAGATTTCCTTGTCACTTTCAGTATATGCCCCCCTCTGTCTTCCTTAGTCTTGTCACTTGGTCGTTCACCGACATTTTTCTTCTTATATGACTGTGTAGTAACTTAGGTTTTTTTCGCTTTGATTGCAATATCGTTCTCATAGTCCCTTTCCGATGTTCGTCTTATGTTAATGTAATCGTTCCTAGCTCTGTTGTATCTGCTTCTGTTGTCCTCTGTTCTTTGTCTTCTGTACTTCCTCCACTCCCGCCTGCTGGCCATTTTTGCTTCCTGACACTGTCTATTAAACCATGGGTTATTATATTCCCTCTTATTTTTTCCCTTTACCGTTGGTATAACCTAGGTCCATCATATCTTGGATGGATATTGGTGTGTGTGTGTGTGTGTGTGTGTGTGTGTGTGTGTGTGTGTGTGTGTGTGTGTACTCACCTAATTGTGCTTGCGGGGGTTGCGCTCTGGCTCTTTGGTCCCGCCTCTCAACCGTCAATCAACAGGTGTACAGGTTCCTGAGCCTACTGGGCTCTATCATATCTACACTTAAAACTGTGTATGGAGTCAGCCTCCACCACACACACGACACACAGTGTGTGTGTGTGTGTGTGTGTGTGTGTGTGTGTGTGTGTGTGTGTGTGTGTGTGTGTGTGTGTGTGTGTGTGTGTGTGTGTACTCACCTAGTTCACCTAGTTGTGCTTGCTGGGGTTGAGCTCTGGCTCTTTGGTCCCGCCTCTCAACTGTCAATCAACAGGTGTACAGGTTCCTGAGCCTATTGGGCTCTATCATATCTACACTTAAAACTGTGTATGGAGTCAGCCTCCACCACATCACTTCCTAATGCATTCCATTGTGTGTGTGTGTGTGTGTGTGTGTGTGTGTGTGGTGTGTGTGTGTGTGTGTGTGTGTGTGTGTGTGTGTGTGTGTGTGCGTGTGTGTGTGTGTGTGTGCGTGTGTGTGTGTGGAGTGAGGGTCCCGTCATCCCCTTGACAATGTTCAATGTGGACATGTTCACATAGGGAGACAAATTAGAGAGGAGAGGAAAGAAAGGGAGATAGAGTAGGGAGAAAGTGAGGAAGTGGGGGAGGAAGGGGGAAGAAACGGTAGGGGGTAAGGGGAGGGGGTAGAGAGGAAAGGTGGGGCGGAAGATAGGGAGGTGGGGCGGCATAATCACTCACTCGAGGGTGAAGATCATGTGCTCAACTGGGTGTGGTGGAGGGGGGGGGGGTGATAGAGAATAAGGGGGAAGGGAAGGGGGAGGAGATAGAGAAAGGGGTCGTGGGGGGATATAATGAAGGGGGGGGCTTGAGAACGAGAAAGAAGGGGGCAGAAATTTAATTCTCGCCCCATTTCCCTTCTCTTCCCCTTGTTGCTTCCCATACTCTACCCCCCTTTTTTCTGACCATTGCGTTACCTATATCTTCCCCCCCCCCCCTATTACCTCCTCTTCCCTCCCCTCTCCCTCCTTCCGTTATCGTATCCGGATGACTGGATATCATTACCAGATGACCATAAACAATGTCGATAGCAGCAGTAGTACACAGACACCATCAACACCTCACAACAGTTGAATAGATCCCACCAATTTACAATTAACTACGAGGTAACGTAACGCCAACCCCCCTCCCCCCCCCCTCTCTCTCTCTCTCTCTCTCTTGTGTTCATTAACTTCACTTTGTTCTTTCCTGTTTCTTGACTTGTTTTTTTCCACTATTTCTCCTTACATGAATCTTTTAAAGTTTCGTAATTAATCATTAATGAGCCCCCTCCCCCCCCCTATCCTGTGGGAATGGTTGCAGCAAACAGCCGTTGTTGCACAACGGCTCAGTTGCAATCCTGATCCGAGCAGCACACACACACACACAAACACACACACACACACACACACACACACACACACACACACACACACACACACACACACACAGTTAGAGTTGTTAGGTTGTTAGAGTTTAACCCAACCAATTCCATTCAAAGCGTTATATGACAAAGAGTGCTGGGAAGACGGGACACCACGAGCGTAGCTCTCATCCTGTAACTACACTTAGGTAATTACCAGTATACAAGGATGTATGTATGTATGTATCTGTGTATGACGAAACGGCGGCCATCTGTGGCGCGCGCAGCTTCCGTATGCGCAGGTGACGGGAACTATCAGGAGAAAGCGCTGTTGTTATAGATTCAGCTACTCGGAACAAGTTCCAAGTAGCACGGGCTATGGTGAGCCCGTAGTGGACTTACCTCCACAAGAAAGCGCCAAGCCATTAGCCTACATTGCACTTGGAAGGGATTTGATTGAGGATTTGGGATGGGACGCGGGAAAGGAATGGTGCCCAACCACTTGGACGGTCGGGGATTGAACGCCTTCGACCTGCATGAAGCCAGACCGTCGCTCTACCGTCCAGTCGCCATTGACGGAGCCAATATGGCGCCGACGGGTTGTGTAGCGGAGATATGAGCCTATGTCCGGGTGGCAGAGTGTAGGGAGGTAGGGGGCGGCTCCGTCCTCGCCAGGGGGGGTCGAGGGCGACCTGGTAGGCGTGTCGGGCCTCGTAAACTGTTTAATCCAGATAAGAGGTACTAATCACTCCTAAGTGCTTCAAGAATCCCAGCCAAGATCATTGCCGAGATTAGTCGGGAGGCACCGGGTTGTGGTGGTAAATTCTCTCTCTCTCTCTCTCTCTCTCTCTCTCTCTCTCTCTCTCTCTCTCTCTCTCTCTCTCTCTCTCTCTCTCTCTCTCTCTCTCTCTCTCACAAGGGGTCACAAAGGAGTTCTGAAGTACCACAGAGGTCTTGGTTGTTCCTGATAACCCCCCCCCCCACTATATCTACTCCCCCCCCTCACCAACATGCCACACTTCCTCTATTCCGTTACATACCCCTCCCACACCCCCCTCCCACACACCCTCATGTAGCCAGCTCCACCTATCCCCTCTCCTCTCCTCCCCTCTCCCTGCTGGCCACAGGGGGGCACTCACAAGGGGCCACAGGGGAGCCGTGAGGTACTCCACAATGGCTCTACTTGTTGATTTGACTCCTACACCCCCCCCCTTCACCTCACCCACCCTCCCTTTCCCCCCTGTTACTCTCCCCTTATACCCCTCCCTTGTTTTATCCCACATGCATAGATCTTTATCCCATTCCATTATTTTCCTTCTCTCTTCTTCGCTTCCTTTCCCTCCCCCCTCCCTCACATTCCACCCATCCCTTCTCACCTACCTCCCCTCCCCCCTCCCATCCCCCTCTCTCCTTCTACCCCTTCCTCACCACCCCAGATCCCAAGGCGGTTGCCATTTCTTAATTAATTGTCTCTATTGGCAGGTAATTGAATTGTTCCTCCCACAAATGATCATTTTTCACTCCTGATTCCTTACATTCACCAAGGGAGAGGTAAGAAGTGTGGGAGGGAGGGAGGGAGGGAGAGAGAGAGAGAGAGAGAGAGAGAGAGAGAGAGAGAGAGAGAGAGAGAGAGAGAGAGAGAGAGAGAGAGAGAGAGAGAGAGAGAGAGAGAGAGAGAGAGGGAAGAGGTCAGCAATTCAACTCAATTTCTTTCTTTTGAAGCTAGTTACATAATTGGTAATGTTTCATATACATGTACACATATATATACAATAATGACGCGAAGTATGCGAATAGTTCTGCTGACAGAGTTTACATTTAGTCAGATCTACATCATCAGATGTTACAAACTGCCAGAGGTACTTGTAGCCGAGCCTAAGCCTAGCAGTGGTAACATCTAGAAGTCTGCTAACATTATTGGATGACCCATAGACGTGCGGTTCTTCCTGCATAATAGAATGAATGGTAGATGGAGCAACTGGTGTGAATTTCACTTTGCCTCAAGTCTCCGAGATTTTGTAAGATGTTCCGGGAATATTGTGGCCCTCAGGCTGCTCCAAGGCAGTCCAAGATGGTAGTCAGAGTGGGAAGAACACGACACTGGGCTACTATAAGCTCCCTGTGGAATCCACAGTTAGGATTCTATAAGCTCACTGTGGAATCCAAAACCCGAGCCGGGATAAAATTAAGGAGTTATTATGCTGTCAAAAAAATGTTGCTATGTATGAGGTGTGTATCTCTCTATTCTGGTTAGGTTAGGATAGGTTAGGTTAGGTTAGGATAGGATAGGTTAGGATAGGTTAGGTTAGGATAGGTTAGGTTAGGATAGGTTAGGTTAGGATAGGTTAGGTTAGGATAGGTTAGGTAGGATAGGTTAGGTTAGGATAGGTTAGGCTGGAGAAAATTTACTCAGCCCGAAGACCCTTGTATGAACAGAAAACGGGATGTACAGAAAACGTAATATACAGAAAACGGAATGTGTTGTGAGTTCCTTACGTGCGTTATATAGCCTGTTACTTCATCTATATATCCCGCCTCAACTCGTCCTCTCCAGTTGGCACGTCAAAAAAAGGTTGTACTAAATTACCCGAACCTAACCTGTCCTAACCGATGAACCTACGCATAGAAAACGAAACAGCCCGTCCAAATTAGCGAGCAACAATGATAGTGCATCATATTTTGACGGTGGGGGATTTTGACGTCAAAATACAATGTCTTATTCGAGAGGAGACGTTGAAGACCTCTATTTCCCCCCCTCCCATCCCTTCATATCCCCTCTTTATCCCTCCATATCCCACCCATCTCTCGATATCCCACACATCCCTCCATATCCCCCACATCCTTCCATATCCCACACATCCTTCCATATCCCACACATCCCTCCATATTCCCCTATCCCTCCATATCCCCCACATCCTTCCATATCCCACACATCCTTCCATATCCCACACATCCCTCCATATTCCCCTATCCCTCCATATCCCCCACATCCTTCCATATCCACAAATCCCTCTATATCCCCCATCCCTCCATATCCCCCCATCCCTCTATATCCCCCACATCCCTCAATATCCCACCCATCCTTCCATATCCCACCCATCTCTCCATATCCCCCACATCCTTCCATATCCACCCATCCCTCTATATCCCACCCATCCCTCACTATCCCACCCATCTCTCCATATCCCCCACATCCTTCCATATCCACCCATCCCTCTATATCCCACCCATCCCTCACTATCCCACCCATCTCCATATCCCCCCCATCCTTCCATATCCACCCATCCCTCTATATCCCACCCATCCCTCACTATCCCCCCTATCTCTCCATATCCCCCCATTCCCCCGCTCCCGCCCTCACAAACAGCTGTTCTCCCATATTCATCAGGAATTATGACAGTTTCCTGCCCCCCCCCCACCTGAGACCCACCTACTATCCCTATCCCAGCCATACCCACCCACCTGCCCCTCTTGCTTCTATACCCACACCCGCCCTCTACAGTGCCTCGCCCATGCCGCCCACACCCCGCACGCACCCATTACAGCTGCAATATTAAGATTTAACCTATCCAGCCAGTTTCTTATGTGTGTGTTGTTGCTGAGAACACACATACACACACACACACACACACACACACACACACACATACACACACACACACACACACACACACACACACACACACACACACACACACACACACACATACACACACACACACACATACACACACACACACACACACACACACACACACACACATTGTGTGGATATTAGAAATTATTTTTTTATAGTGTCAGTGTGGTTGATAAATGGAATGCATTAGGTAGTGATGTGGTGGAGGCTGACTCCATACACAGTTTCAAGTGTAGATATGATAGAGCCCAATAGGCTCAGGAACCTGTACACCAGTTGATTGACAGTTGAGAGGCGGGACCAAAGAGCCAGAGCTCAACCCCCGCAAGCACAAATAGGTGAGTACACCGTCAACCCCCCTCCCCCCCTCCTCCTAAAACAACCACATATTATGGACAAAAAACTGACAAATACACTACACCGTTTAAGATGAATATAACTGTCCACCCGTCCCATCAACCCTCCCGTCATCGCCATCCACCCGTCCTCGTCATCCACCCGTCCCATCAACCCTCCCGTCATCGCCATCCACCCGTCCTCGTCATCCACCCGTCCTCGTCATCCACCCGTCCTCGTCATGCACCCGTCCTCGTCATCCACCCGTCCTCGTCATGCACCCGTCCTCGTCATCCAGCCGTCCTCGTCATCCACCCGTCCTTGTCATCCAGCCGTCCTCGTCATCCACCCGTCCTCGTCATCCACCCGTCCTCGTCATCCACCCGTCCTCGCCATCCACCCGTCCTCGTCATCCACCCGTCCTCGTCATCCACCCGTCCTTGTCATCCAGCCGTCCTTGTCATCCAGCCGTCCTTGTCATGCACCCGTCCTCGTCATCCAGCCGTCCTTGTCATGCACCCGTCCTCGTCATCCAGCCGTCCTCGTCATCCAGCCGTCCTTGTCATCCAGCCGTCCTTGTCATCCAGCCGTCCTCGTCATGCACCCGTCCTTGTCATCCAGCCGTCCTCGTCATCCACCCGTCCTTATCATCCAGCCGTCCTTGTCATCCACCCGTCCTCGTCATGCACCCGTCCTCGTCATGCACCCGTCCTCGTCATCCACCCGTCCTCGTCATCCACCCGTCCTCGTCATGCACCCGTCCTCGTCATCCACCCGTCCTCGTCATCCAGCCGTCCTTGTCATCCACCCGTCCTTGTCATGCACCCGTCCTCGTCATGCACCCGTCCTCGTCATCCACCCGTCCTCGTCATGCACCCGTCCTCGTCATGCACCCCTCCTCGTCATCCAGCCGTCCTTGTCATCCACCCGTCCTTGTCATCCACCCGTCCTCGTCATGCACCCGTCCTCGTCATATACCCGTCCTCGTCATCCACCCGTCCTCGTCATCCACCCGTCCTCGTCATCCAGCCGTCCTTGTCATCCAGCCGTCCTTGTCATCCACCCGTCCTTGTCATCCAGCCGTCCTCGTCATCCACCCGTCCTCGTCATGCACCCGTCCTCGTCATCCAGCCGTCCTCGTCATCCACCCGTCCTCGTCATGCACCCGTCCTCGTCATGCACCCGTCCTCGTCATCCAGCCGTCCTCGTCATGCACCCGTCCTCGTCATCCACCCGTCCTTGTCATCCAGTTGTCCTCGTCATCCACCCGTCCTCGTTATCCAGCCGTCCTCGTCATCCACCCGTCCTCGTCATCCAACCGTCCTCGTCATCCACCCGTCCTTGTCATCCAGCCGTCCTCGTCATCCACCCGTCCTCGTCATCCAGCCGTCCTCGTCATCCACCCGTCCTTGTCATCCAGCCGTCCTCGTCATCCAGCCGTCCTCGTCATCCAGCCGTCCTCGTCATGCACCCGTCCTCGTCATGCACCCGTCCTCGTCATGCACCCGTCCTCGTCATGCACCCGTCCTCGTCATGCACCCGTCCTCGTCATGCACCCGTCCTCGTCATCCACCCGTCCTTGTCATCCAGCCGTCCTCGTCATCCACCCGTCCTTGTCATCCAGCCGTCCTCGTCATCCACCCGTCCTCGTCATCCAACCGTTCTCGTCATCCACCCGTCCTTGTCATCCAGCCGTCCTCGTCATCCACCCGTCCTTGTCATCCACCCGTCCTCGTCATCCACCTGTTCTTGTCATCCAGCCGTCCTCGTCATGCACCCGTCCTCGTCATGCACCCGTCCTCGTCATCCAGCCGTCCTCGTCATGCACCCGTCCTCGTCATGCACCCGTCCTCGTCATGCACCCGTCCTCGTCATGCACCCGTCCTCGTCATCCACCCGTCCTTGTCATCCAGCCGTCCTCGTCATCCACCCGTCCTTGTCATCCAGCCGTCGTCGTCATCCACCCGTCCTCGTCATCCAACCGTTCTCGTCATCCACCCGTCCTTGTCATCCAGCCGTCCTCGTCATCCACCCGTCCTTGTCATCCACCCGTCCTCGTCATCCACCTGTTCTTGTCATCCAGCCGTCCTCGTCATCCACCCGTCCTTGTCATCCAGCCGTCCTTGTCATCCAGCCGTCCTCGTCATGCACCCGTCCTCGTCATCCAGCCGTCCTCGTCATCCAGCCGTCCTCGTCATCCACCCGTCCTCGTCATCCAACCGTCCTCGTCATCCAGCCGTCTTCGTCATCCAGCCGTCCTCGTCATCCACCCGTCCTTGTCATCCAGCCGTCCTCGTCATCCACCCGTCCTCGTCATCCACCCGTCCTTGTCATCCACCCGTCCTCGTCATCCACCCGTCCTTGTCATCCACCCGTCCTCGTCATCCAGCCGTCCTCGTCATCCACCCGTCCTCGTCATCCACCCGTCCTCGTCATCCAGCCGTCCTCGTCATCCACCCGTCCTCGTCATCCACCCGTCCTCGTCATCCACCCGTCCTTGTCATCCAGCCGTCCTCGTCATCCACCCGTCCTTGTCATCCACCCGTCCTCGTCATCCACCCGTCCTTGTCATCCACCCGTCCTCGTCATCCACCCGTCCTTGTCATCCACCCGTCCTCGTCATCCACCCGTCCTTGTCATCCACCCGTCCTCGTCATCCAGCCGTCCTCGTCATCCACCCGTCCTCGTCATCCACCCGTCCTCGTCATGCACCCGTCCTTGTCATCCAGCCGTCCTCGTCATCCACCCGTCCCATCATCCACCCGTCCCTCAAGACCTTGAGCCTTGACGTGTCTCAATCCCGGAGCCTCTATTCTATGATTGATATTCATACCGACGCTCTGATTGGCTACAACGAACAGCACGCACGCACGCACGCACGCACGCACGCGCACATGCGCACACAGGACATGGATCACATGTAGTCGACTGACTTGTGACTATTTATTTCTGTTGACATGAAGTGTAAGATTCGTAGCTATTGTTTAGTGCTGGGTTCGAGACCCGACAACCTTTGAAGGGCTACCAGTCACCGTAATAGTATACTGTATACAGTATACCAGTATAAATACACTACAGGAGTAAAGTAAATTTGGTGGGTGGGGGAGGTATACACCGAAAAGTGGGGGAATATATCCCACTCGCTGTGTATATATATATATATATATATATATATATATATATATATATATATATATATATATATATATATATATATATATATATATATATGTTCCTGATCCATGATGCTGTTGTTGGTGGTGTTGGGTTAGCGAGACGGGTGGCTTCGGGTCTGCCCCCCCCCCCCTCCCCCCTCCACCACAAAAGGCAGAGCAGAAGTGATTAAAAGATGTGTAGCGTGAAGCTTAGAGAGAGAGAGAGAGAGAGAGAGAGAGAGAGAGAGAGAGAGAGACAGAGAGAGAGAGAGAGAGAGAGAGAGAGAGAGAGAGAGAGAGAGAGAGAGAGAGAGAGAGAGAGAGAGAGAGAGAGAGAGAGAGACAGACAAGGGGTTTATATGAGGAAAAAGTAAGCAAGATGGAGGAGTGAGACGGAGATAAGAGAAGAAAGACGGAAGGGAACTGAAAATAAAATAATAGAGGGAAGGATAAGTGAAAAAAGAGTGAAAGGGAAGGAGGCGCAGAACGGGAGGGAAAGTTGAAAGGAAAAAATAAAGAGGTGATGGAACAGCAGGCGGGCGGAAGCCATCACACACACACACAGTCTCCTTCCTGTCACTGTTTGTTAACGACGCAAAACTAATGAGAATATTCAGAACAGAGGAAGACTGAGATGCACTCAACACAGTCTGCAAAAAAGTGGTTGCTAGACCTCAACACAGGCAACTGCATACTAATTAGCACTATCGCACTCCGTTGCTCTCCCTCCCGTAGACACTCATTTTTCTCTCTGAGTCGTCTCGGGTGACGAGGTCGCGAGTCACTCATTAAAATATTTATTAAAAATTGAAATTTTATCCCGTCAATCTGGGAGAGGCTTCAAAATGAGCGCTTTTAGATTGCGCACAATTTGATACCAAAATGAAAGACCTAACACGAAAATTGGTGCCAGAACACTAGAAATATATAAATAATTTTTATAAAATTATTTATTTTAAAATCCAAAAAGTTAAAATATTTGTTAAAATTCCATTTATTGTTCTATTATTATGGGACTAGTTTTAAAATACGCGCCTTTATTTTGCGAACAATTTGATACCAAAATGAAATACGTAACACGAAAATTTATAATATCAAACTGAACGAGGAGTTACATTAGGCTTCAGGTCTGCAAATTGGCGCTCGCTCAGGGGTAAGTTGGCCGAATTTAGGCTTTGTTGTGGGGAGTCACGCCGGGCTTTTAGACCCTATATGTATATACCCGCTTTTAGACCCTATATGCATATACCCGCTTTTAGACCCTATATGCATATACCCGCTTTTAGACCCTATATGCATATACCCGCTTTTAGACCCTATATGCATATACCCGCTTTTAGACCCTATATGCATATACCCGCTTTTAGACCCTATATGTATATACCCTTTTTTAGACCCTATATGCATATACCAGCTTTTAGACCCTATATGCATATACCCGCTTTTAGACCCTATATGTATATACCCGCTTTTAGACCCTATATGTATATACCCGCTTTTAGACCCTATATGCATATACCCGCTGTAAGGAATTCTATTGCGAACACAATGATACCAAAACGAACGACGTAGCAGGAGAATTAAGGTGGGAAAAGTGAAACAAGTAGTGTTGAAACTTAGAACAAGATGGTAAACACTAGTACATCAGTAGAGGTTGAAGGAGAGACAGATTCCCGCGTCAGGAGAGACAGATTCCCGCGTCAGGAGAGACAGATTCCCGCGTCAGGAGAGACAGATTCCCTGCGTCAGGAAAGGAGAGACAGATTCCCGCGTCAGGAGAGACAGATTCCCTGCGTCAGGAAAGGAGGAGACAGATTCCCGCGTCAGGAAAGAAGAGACAGATTCCCGCGTCAGGAGAGACAGATTCCCGCGTCAGGAAAGAAGAGACAGATTCCCGCGTCAGGAGAGACAGATTCCCGCGTCAGGAGAGACAGATTCCCGCGTCAAGAGAGACAGATTCCCGCGTCAGGAGAGACAGATTCCCGCGTCAGGAAAGAAGAGACAGATTCCCGCATCAGGAAAGAAGAGACAGATTCCCGCGTCAGGAAAGAACAGACAGATTCCCGCGTCAAGAAAGGAGATGGACAGGAAGTCGATAAAATATCCAATCGAGCGGCAGAAGCACACATTATCATCATAAATTTAACAAAAATGCTAAATATTTAGATTACCTTCATGAACTTGGACTGCATGAAACTCCTATCTGAAGAAAATAATAAAACCAAAAAAACAAGGTCCTAAGACACGGAACAAAGATGGTTCCGGAGCTAAGGGACCTGATGAACGAGAAAGGAAACCTCACCACTAGACGAGAGAAGCAAAAGCGTGAAACACCACCACGAATGATAGAGATACGGAGAGGAATCAACAAGACACAGACGCAAGGTTCAAGATGAACAACAGCAGCAGAACTGAGGAGCGTAGATAGGCTTCAGACTAGACCATAATGAGTCATAGAGACAGGGGGGGGGGGGGGGTAGAAATAGCCTAAGCTACTCTATCCCTTTGAGATGTATTTCTTGCTTATCTCAATAAACATACTTGAACTTGAACTTGAGTCATAGAGATCTTAAGAATGTCTTCAGTGTACGAACTGCAATTATGAGAAAAAAAAAGTCTTTGAAGAAGTGGCTAAAATTCAATAAACAACTTATATATAATTATAACTAAACTATATAACAACTATAATTAAATATGTTAAGAGGAAAAAATACTAATGAACAAATATTGGATTTAACAATTTATGGTTAGAAAGGTATGATGCAATTATCCCAAATGGTATTATTCTAAATATAGTAATTTGAAATATAACTAAAGAGCCTAACCTAGGCTATCCATACAATCCTAGGCCTAATATACGCTATCTTAGGCCTAATATAATATATATATATGTTTCTTTCTCTTTCATGGTATATATATATATATATATATATATATATATATATATATATATATATATATATATATATATATATATATATATATATATATATATATATATATTAGTATATTTTGGTAGCAGTCTTTCCTGTAGACATATATTATTAAATATGACCGAAAAAGTAAGATAAATAATTCTAACACGAATTTTCTCAATCTTTCGTACATTTCTTTTCACTGTTGGAGGTAAATCAAAAATCAATTCTCCAAAATTCATTTTTATTTCTAGTCTGACGCGACACGAGCGCGTTTCGTAAAACTTATTACATTTTCAAAGACTTTAGTTCACAAATACACAACTGAATAGAACTTACGCATCTCCGATTTTATATCTACATTTGAGTGAGGTGGAAGGGGTGATGTGGCATTAACACAAGACAGAACAAGATGTGGCATTAATAGGGTATTAATTTCATCAACACAAGACAGAACAAGAGGTGATATTAATAGGGTATTAATTTCATCAACACAAGACAGAACACGAAACAATGGATATTGAATAGAAGTGTTTGTAGAAAGCCTATTGGTCCATATTTCTTGATGCTTCTATATTGGAGCGGAGTCTTGAGGTGGGTAGAATATAGTTGTGCAATAATTGGCTGTTGATTGCTGGTGTTGACTTCTTGATGTGTAGTGCCTCGAGGCGGCTTGACGTTTGCGAGGCACTACACATCAAGAAGTCAACACCAGCAATCAACAGCCAATTATTGCACAACTATATTCTACCCACCTCAAGACTCCGCTCCAATATAGAAGCATCAAGAAATATGGACCAATAGGCTTTCTACAAACACTTCTATTCAATATCCATTGTTTCGTGTTCTGTCTTGTGTTGATGAAATTAATACCCTATTAATATCACCTCTTGTTCTGTCTTGTGTTGATGAAATTAATACCCTATTAATGCCACTTCTTGTTCTGTCTTGTGTTAATGCCACATCACCCCTTCCACCTCACTCAAATGTAGATATAAAATCAGAGATGCGTAAGTTCTATTCAGTTGTGTATTTGTGAACTAAAGTCTTTGAAAATGTAATAAGTTTTACGAAACGCGCTTGTGTCGCGTCAGACTAGAAATAAAAATGAATTTTGGAGAATTGATTTTTGATTTACCTCCAACAGTGAAAAGAAATGTACGAAAAATTGAGAAAATTCGTGTTAGAATTATTAATCTTACTTTTTCGGTCATATTTAATAATATATATATATATATATATATATATATATATATATATATATATATATATATATATATATATATATATATATATGTCGTACCTAGTAGCCAGAACGCACTTCTCAGCCTACTATGCAAGGCCCAATTTGCCTAATAAGCCAAGTTTTCATGAATTAATTGTTTTTCGACTACCTAACCTAACCTAACCTAACTTTTTCGGCTACCTAACCTAACCTAACCTATAAAGATAGGATAGGTTAGGTTAGGTAGGGTTGGTTAGGTTCGGTCATATACCTACGTTAATTTTAACTCCAATAAAAAAAATTGACCTCATACATAATGAAATGGGTAAGCTTTATCATTTTATAAGAAAAAAATTAGAGACAATATATTAATTCAGGAAAACTTGGCTTATTAGGCAAATCAGGCCTTGCATAGTAGGCTGAGAAGTGCGTTCTGGCTACTAGGTACGACATATATATATATATATATATATATATATATATATATATATATATATATATATATATATATATATATATATATGCTGGCTGACATTGTAAATGATTAGCTACATCAGTGGTAGAAAACAAGCATAAAAAGCATAATTATTGTTTCTGTCACTGCTAGGCTACAACTAATGGACTAATAGGCTACTACTATTATTAAGACTACAGGTCATTTCGTCGTTTCCTTCAGGCGCTGTGCACCATCTATGTTGTCACGCAGGTACTGTCAGTTACAGCCCCGCTCCTGTGCCAGGTAAGTCCACTACGGGCTCACCATAGCCCGTGCTACTTGCCCCGCTCCTGTGCCAGGTAAGTCCACTACGGGCACACCATAGCCCGTGCTACTTGCCCCGCTCCTGTGCCAACTAAGTCCACTACGGGCTCACCATAGCCCGTGCTACTTGCCCCGCTCCTGTGCCAGGTAAGTCCACTACGGGCACACCATAGCCCGTGCTACTTGCCCCGCTCCTGTGCCAGGTAAGTCCACTACGGGCTCACCATAGCCCGTGCTACTTGCCCCGCTCCTGTGCCAGGTAAGTCCACTACGGGCACACCATAGCCCGTGCTACTTGCCCCGCTCCTGTGCCAGGTAAGTCCACTACGGGCTCACCATAGCCCGTGCTACTTGCAACTTTTGTTTGTTCTGAGTAGCTAAATGTAAAAACAACAACAATATGTATTATATTGTGGTGCGTGATGTAACCCCCAGGTGACTAAGCACGTCACTCAAGAGGGCTGGCACTTGAGCGCCTCTTTATTAAATAAAGCGTTGTTTTAAGTGGCTTGTTCAACGGAATACCGGCCCGGGTCTATTCTTATGGCGGCCCCCATCATGTCTGTTTAACCCTCTCACAGACAATTCTATGCTCCACTTGCTTGTTATATAATAATTCCTATGCAGGCGATGAGTCCTCACAGCACCACTCCTGTGCCAGGTAAGTCCACTACGGGCTCACCATAGCCCGTGCTACTTGCCCCGCTCCTGTGCCAGGTAAGTTACGGGCTCACCATAGCCCGTGCTACTTGCCCCGCTCCTGTGTCAGGTAAGTTACGGGCTCACCATAGCCCGTGCTACTTGAGCCTTGTTCCGAGTAGGTGAATCTATAACAACAAGGCGATGAGTCACAATAACGTGGCTGAAGTATGTTGACCAGACCACACACTAGAAGGTGAAGGGACGACGACATTTCGGTCCGTCCTGGACCATTCTCAAGTCGATTGTAGATTCTGATCACAATAATAATTCCTATTTTCTTTTTTTCCTATATACAAGAGTTCTTACGTTCTTGTACAGCCACTAGCACGCATATAGCGTTTCGGGCAAGCTCTTAATCCTTGCCCGAAACGCTATGCGTATTAGTGGCTTTAGGTATTGTATGTTCTAGCTCTATCTGTAAATCCAACATTATGTAACTCATTACACACAGAAATCACACTAACGTGATACATCCTTCGAACTTCGGTTTCAACTCTTTTAACCCTGTCGTAGCTCAGTCGAATTAAGGCAGTGTCTGGGATGCTCCCGGACGCAGGTTCGAATCCTCGTCACGGCCCTTGTGGGTTTGTTCATTATGTAACTCATATTCTATATATGTACTTTTTTTCCTGAATAAAGATTTGGATTTGAATTTAATCCTAATTTTCATACACATATTCCCAGGAAGCAGCCCGTAGCAGATATCGAACTCCCAGGTACTTATTTACTTCTAGGTGAACAGACGCATCAGGGTAAAAGAAAGTGCCCATTTGTTTCCGCCTCTGCCGGGGATCGAATCCGGACCCTTAGGACTATGAACACCGAGCACTGTCCTGACTCAGCCGTCAGGCCCCAAGTCGTTTATACCCTATTTATATAACGATTTAAGATAAGATCGGATCGCTTAGATCCGATTCGATCGGATCTTAAGATAAGATCGAATTATTATATAATAATTCCTATTATCTTATCCTTTAAGATAAGATCGGATCGCTTTATGGGTTTGTTGTTGTTATAGATTCAGCTACTCGGAACAGGTTCCAAGTAGCACGGGCTATGGTGAGCCCGTAACTAACCTGGCACAGGAGCGGGGCAAGTAGCACGGGCTATGGTGAGCCCGTAACTTACCTGGCACAGGAGCGGGGCAAGTAGCACGGGCTATGGTGAGCCCGTAACTTACCTGGCACAGGAGCGGGGCAAGTAGCACGGGCTATGGTGAGCCCGTAACTTACTTGGCACAGGAGCGGGGCAAGTAGCAAGGGCTATGGTGAGCCCGTAACTTACCTGGCACAGGAGCGGGGCAAGTAGCACGGGCTATGGTGAGCCCGTAACTTACCTGGCACAGGAGCGGGGCAAGTAGCACGGGCTGCTGCTCCTCACGGCTCACTAACGAGATCAATAAGATAATCCACTAGAACTATAGGTAAAGTGATAGTGGACAAGTGGTAGAATACGCGACTGACAATCCTAGGGACACAGGTTCGCGCCCACCCCATAATCCTAGTACGATTTTCTACATAAAGTCATATATTGAACACCAAAGATGGGGTTATATAAGGGGCACAAAATATGTGCTCTAGGAGACATCTCCCGTCCACGAGGCTAACCATAGCCCGTGCTTCC
>NC_091240.1:6566226-6718726 GCF_040958095.1 Procambarus clarkii
CCCAATGCTTCAGCACCTTCATCTCTGAAGCAGCGCACAATATTATCGGTTATGTATCATCTATTCAGGACACTTAATTTTTGTTTGCGTTTCAATTCTTTATTTCATTGATGCAATATCAGCAAGAAAAAAAGAAAAATGTAAATTGTACATGTCACAAATTAGAGTATAACTACTCATTTCTACTAGAAAGATGTATTTCATGAGTTTTGCTCTCTGTGCATCAGTATTAGTATCACACTTAGCTTTAGTTCCTCACAAATTGCATCAACTTATTAATATAACTTAACTGTACAGTATTAAAAAGAATAAATTATGCAAAAAAAAAAAAGCCATACTGCATATCACGTATTGTAATTTAAAAGTGATACCACTATTCCTTGGGGTAAATGTTAGCAACAAAGAAATTTTACAATATGTATTAAACTGTGTAATGCTCTGACACGACAGTATACCTTATAACATGCACGTAAAACACTCCTTAAGTATGTAATAAAAGGTGTTTTATGAAGTGTAATATACTGGAGTATATATATATAAATCCTGTGTGGTGTGACAGTCATGTAAAGAGCAATAACTGGTGACCTTCAATTGCCTCATGTTTAATCTTTATCATATGGTCATTTACTCATTAGCAAATATCATACAAGTAATTGTTATTCACATTACTGAAGGAAGTGTGTAACAAATTATGCTCCTCTTTTTTGTTTCGTAAGCTGGAGAATATTTCTCACTTTTGGTGCGCAAGAAACTGGTTGAAGTTCATTCTTCGATATATGGTTACTTGTTATCATTGTTTCTTCCTTTTTTCAGTTCTCTTTGCTCCCATACCCAGTGGTCTGATTGGACAAATCAAACAATTGGACATTGGACTCTTATTGGACAAAGTATCACATTTTTGTTTTCAATTGACTTATGGGAGGGAAGATAATAATTTTTGAATGCAAGTGGCTCGAATGTTGTTCTGTCCAAACTGAAGTGATCCCTAAGCTTTTGTATAGAGAAAAGAAAAAGTTTAGGAATCTTGCAAACTGAGAAAATGGATGTACCTGTTTTACTTTATAAATAAAGCTGAAAATTTTGGTGGTGTTCATTCTGCCTGCCTCCTATTTTAACTAATTTGAAGTTTTACTTATATACTTTATACCTAAAAGCCAGTGATAAATAAGGTATTTCATTGTATACATAATTAATAAGATGCATAAGAAAATGGAAGAAAGCCAGGAGTTAAAAGCTGAACCAATGAATGATTTAAGCTTACAAAAAACGATAACAAAAAAAGACTTGCTTGGAGATGTAAAGAAGTGTAGCCAGAAGACTGATGGAAATACAATGGGAATATTAGATAATCTTGACTGGTCAAGAAAGTAGAAGTGGAGACTTCATTGTAACAAGTGATTAAGTGGACATGCCAATACTATTGGTTTTCATCATTGATAAGAGCTCAAATTATTAATCAGGTAAATGGCATACTGTGTGTATACAAAAATTTTCCAGGCTTGAGAAGTGGTACCAATAGTGTTGATGATTAGAAAGCTGTTATTGCATCAATTAATAAAAATAAAAGGGAGATAAAGTAAGACAGTGACTGAATTTAGAATACTTGCAGGATTTGTTGGGAGTAATATGATCGTAGCTGGGGATTTCAGAGGTTAGCAATGACACCTTTTAACATAATAAAAGAACAGAGCAAAGATTGTAGAGTTCACTTAAATGTTTTTTCTGGTGGCAAAAATTTAAAAAAAAAAAAAAAAAAAAAAAAAAAAAAAAAAAAGCCTCATCCAAGTTATGTAAGGACTTTATGCTGAAATTAGCACAATTTCTGTCCAGGAACAGTTTCCAAAGAATTGCAAATGTACATGAAAATTCTCGAGTCGGCAAGACCGAGAACACAAACCATACCAGGTACAGAGAAAATAACTTTTGGTGATGGGTTGGTTAAAACTCCACACACAAGATTGATCTAAATACACTGAAGAGGTATTAAAGAATATAGCACAAGCCTAGTTCACACTGAAAAAGTTTCTAGAGATAACAGATCACGTAACAACAACTCTGGTGGCCACCTACCCAAACAACTGCAGTGGGACCCGGTTAGGGCAAGAATATGACTGTACTGGTACCCTGATCCAAGCCTTGGTTGTGGTGTTGCCACCTAGTGATAGTCAAGAGAAATGGGTTAATCAGTTGCTAGCGAGTGTGCTATTTGGAAGTCCTTGTGATGCCAAATAGCTCTTGGTAAGGCTTCTTGAGGTTATCTTGAGATGATTTCGGGGCTTTAGTGTCCCCGCGGCCTCCTCGACCAGGCCTCCACCCCCCAGGAAGCAGCCCGTGACAGCTAACACCCAGGTACCTATTTTACTGCTAGGTAACAGGGGCATAGGGTGAAAGAAACTGCCCATTGTTTCTCACCGGCGCCCGGGATCGAACACGGGACCACAGGATCACAAGTCCAGCGTGCTGTCCGCTCTGCTCCTAGGCTTGAGTTTTGTATGTACTTTCTGGCTACAGTCTGGGCTAAACTGAGTATTATTTGGTCTCTAACATCACACCTTCAAACTATTATGTAAAGAAAATACAAAATTGAGAAAGTGAATACAAGATATGTAATTTCAGAATTTTATTTTCAAATTGTTACTAAATGATAACACTTAAGTATTGTGTATGTATTTGAATCATTAATTTCATAATTTTTTATAATTTGGGCAGTTAGAGATCTACTTCTTCCGCTGTTGAGGCCACTTGTACACCGGTGCCATCACATTGGTGCCGGCTTGTATCAGTTTTGGTTTTTCTCCATTTATAGCCTTGTTTTTCTGAAATTATGAAATATTTAATTCACAAGAAATTTTTAACATGGTAGGCAAGTGGTTAATTTTCAAGTAAGGTACATATCTATAAAAATGTACAGAAGAATAGTGGAGCAGACACACTGATTTATAGCATCAAGCAAGAAAATTGTATGAAGACCTAGATATGTTTTAATTTTAGCAGATAAGAGAGGTTTTCACAGGTTGGGGGATCCCCAAGTCCTGCCTCCAGCCTGACTCTACCTCTCTGCTTGTAACACTTTACAGTACTTCCTATCTGGTAGGCATTCCCTTATCCAGTTCAATTTATTACTGTAGTTATGATGAAAAGTTACACATATGGTATGGTTCCAAATTTACATATATGTACAGTATGATGTATACACTTAATATTTAGACAGAAAATGAACAAATCCACAAGGGCCGTGACGAGGATTCGAACCTGCGTCCGGGAGCATCCCAGACACTGTCTTAATCGACTGAGCTACGACAGGGTTAAAAAAAGAGTTAAAACCGAAGTTCTACTGAACTTACTGGATCCCGTAGCCTCTCCGAGGCACAAATCTTTGTTAACAAAATACTCATTACAGATTCTTTACAAGGCTAGAGTAGAGTAAAAATACTTACCATCAGCTTCTTCCGCACTTCCAGTTTTGCTTGCATAATCCGAAGCTTGTTTTCCCTCTCAATCCTATGAGCTAATTCCTTGTAAGCCTTCTTCTTGGAATTGGAAAGTGTCTAAAAATAAAAGGCAAATACTGTACTATATTTTTACACATTGTTAAAAGATTTTATATAAATGTCATAAAGAATGGAAACTTCTACACAAGTCAAACCAAGTATTTTAATTACAAACTACTTTCAAACAAGCAACACACACTGCCAAGCCCCACAAATAAACATACACCTTACCAAGGCCTACACACACATATTGCTAAAGTCCACACAAGCTACCCCATACACAAACACACATGTTGCCAAGCCCCACACATGAACACATACATTACCAACCCTCATAAACACCAAATTGCCAAGAACCCTCCTCTCCCTACCACATGACTGATTGATGACGATTAAGTCACCCAAGAGGTGGCACGGGCATGAATAGCCTGCAAATGAACACACACATTGCCAAGCCTATTATGCAAAGACAGACTCTTCCAAGCCCCAAGACCACAACTCAATTTTAAGTAATATACTTAAGAGAACCTACCTTTAAAGATGAGGGATCAACCAGATTATTGAGAAGAGATAACTGAGAGGAGCGCAGGCGATTGAAACTTCTGCCGAGCAGAGCCGGATGCGTGTCCAACAACTTGGCTGGATTTGTCTTTCTGGCTGTAAAAAATAAAGATGATCAGGAAAGAATATTAACTGGTGAACAAAATTAGCAGTAGATGGAGATAGTAATTAGGCAGTCTAATGAAAGGAATTAATGAATACAAATGGAAAAAGAGTAGTCTTGCTAGAAAACCAGAATATGTATATGTAAATGGAAAAATTAAATGCATTAGTGCAAAAGTTGAAATGTGGCAAAGCTGCAAGTGTGAATGAGGCATATGTAAAAAATAATTAAATGCATCAGAGAAAAATTAACTGAATGGATGAATAGAGTTTGTCTATTTAGGCACCAGACCACTGTGGCACAATCCAAATAAACACAGAAACAAATCCCCAAGGAGACGGATGTCCAAGAACCAAGGAAGTCAAGATCTGATAAGGATTCTGGGAATTAAGTTCATACCAAATAAAAAAGCATCAAAGTGGAACCCTGAACCCCTAGCCAAACCCTAAACTTAGGGCGGCACTGTGCATCAAAGGTCCAGGACACGAGTCAAAAGCTGCTCAAAACTACATGGTTATTCAGTATGTCGTCCTGCTCGACTGAGCATGTTCCTGTCTTTTGCATTTGCTGAAACTGACTTTAGGGATAAGCAGAATGAGAAAATCTAAATTTACATTATCTAGTATAGACAAAGTAAATGGTTACATGATTAAAGTACAGTATATCAATTAAAAAATGGTTATAAAAGAGTACATTAATAAGATATTAAATACCTCAACACACACTATAACACAAAGCAATGTACATAAAATGGACAAGTTTAGATTTGGGAAAGACCCGAGTAAATACTGTACTGGGTTGGAAAAAGGGGTTGTAGACTTGTGGAAGAAATTACTGTGTAACATAATAGACTACAGATCACTGTACTGTTTCAAGGGTAGGTAAACATATATATGAATACTTTTCAGTGGATAAAAACAGGACCTGCCTCATATGGCCTAATGCAGTTTCCTTTGTTCTTATGTTCTAATAAGCCTAATGAAACAGGCCTAATGCAGTTTCCTTTAATCTTATATTCTTGTATCTAGCAATACACTTACAACTTTTTTGCATTTTTATATAGTGCAAAGTAATTCTGGTATAATCATACTGTACCTTCTTTTTCATCATCTACAAAGAGTGTGTGTGTATTTTTTGGCTCATCATCTCCCACATCAAGTATGTGCAACTGTGCTTTCAACTTTTCAATCTTCTTCCGCTCCACTGACATACGATGAGTGACATATGTCAAGTCCTGCGCAACATCACCTACAGCAAGCTCCTCATTTTCAACCTTTTCAAAATGTATGCCATCCTGTGGAAAAGCAAGTACAAGTTAATTACTAATATTAAAAGACAAATCATTGTTTCACATGGTATATTACATATTTCAGCCCTAGAACAAATATGACAAAAATAATCCTGCAATTTTTCAAGACCTACCCACACATCAATCAGTCAAGTGACGTCCAACCACTTGGGCTGGACGGTAGAGAGATGGTATCGCTTCATGCAGGTCGGCATTCAATCCCCGACCAACCAAGTGGTTGGGCACCATTCCTTCCCTTTATCCCCTCCCAAATCCATATTCTGATCCCTTCCAAGTGTTACATAGTTATAATGGCTTGGGATTTTCTCCTGATAGTTCCCTATCCTTTAGTCAAGTGACCACATTATGCTGAAAAATGAGGACACTACATACTCCCATTTGCAACAGCACTCATCACTATTTCATCGCTAGTACAATATCAATTTTCTACATATTTATTGTTTTCCATTAATAACCAACTTAACTAAATATCTATCACACATCAGTCTAAAACACTTGCCTTTAGTTCACTGTTTATCATATGGTATTTAAATTCATCAGGATTCTTGTTCAGGGCTCGCTTACGAAGAGTTGTTATTGCTTCTCGCTTTGCATTTTGGTCTCTGAAATACAAGAGCACTGACAATAACACAGAAGAGAAAACATCCTTAAGAAATGGATAAAGAAACACAGAATGACATACTTAAAGGCATTGCTATACTGTACAATCTATTTACCTCTTATAACAAGTCGAGAAGCCTTTCTATGCTACTGTTCCTGAATTGTCCTTCCTCAGTACAATGTCTAAGTAAGGTCAAGCCAAAAAATATGAATAACACACAACTATAAAGAGTTATTCTAATATAAGTTATCAAATGTATTACAAGGAATTACGGTATTTTTAATTAAAATGTATGAATATATTCATCACAATTTATTAATGTAATAACACACACACAAGCATTAATAAGAGAATACCTAGGCATGAAATTTTGTTTCACATTCAAATATAAGCAATCTAGTCAAATGTGCCATTTACTTAAAAGAATTATCAGCCTGTTGTTAAACCAATCAATTTACTTTTAAAACTGGAGCCCTCTCACACTATGAAGAGCTACCTTAATCAAATACATTACACACAAACACACAGTAAGTAACACGACTAACTTTGCTCGTATCCTGTAGTCTTTCTTCTTCTCTAAGGCACCCAGGTGCTGACGGGCAAGAGGCTGATGTCGTTCCCTGTGCACACGCTGGGTTTTCATCGCATTCTTTAATGATGCCATTATGACTTAATTTAACGTATCTTCTCTCCAAAGCTGCAAAATAACATGGAATTATATAGAGGGGGAAGCCACACATTTTATTAGGATGAATTTATTTTCAAACTCATCTCTTCATTACACACAGAAATCACAATAATGTGATGCATCAATGAACAAATCCACAAGGGCCGTGATGAGGATTCGAACCTACATCTGTGAGCATCCCAGACGCTGCCTTAATCGACTTAGCTACAACATGGTAAAAGAGTTGAAACCGAAATTCGACTGAACTTACTGGATCCTGCAGCCTCTCCGAGACACAAACCAGGGTTTTACACAACTCCCCTATGCACTCGAGCTATGTCAAGCTGGAGTTGTGTAAAACCCTGGTTTGTGTCTCGGAGAGGCTGCAGGATCCAGTAAGTTCAGTAGAACTTCGGTTTCAACTCTTTTACCATGTCATAGCTCAGTCGATTAAGGCAGCATCTGGGATGCTCAGAGACGTAGGTTCGAATTTTAAGTAGGTAAATTCTAGCAGAATTAATAAAATGATAAGATACATTGCAAGAAAAAAAATGATTTGAGAGAGAATAGTAAGTATATTAAAGCACATTGGTATATTAAAGCTCTGATTGATTACATTGACAACTTGATTGGTAATTTAAACAAGATTAACAGACACCGTACAGCAGATTGATAGCTAGTGCTAGTGCTCACATCAACGTATGATTAAGAAGTCGTGGCGTGACTGGACGAAGACCACGTCCACCCTCGTCACTACACCAGCTGCTGTCCGTCTAGCAGGTGACGAGTACAGTCCAGCAGCCCAGGAGACGTCTAGTAGGTGACGAGAGTCGAGCAGGGAGAGTCTGCCACCATGTGTTGTTGTTGTGTCGCCTCCACATGGAAAGGTAACAGCTGGCTTAGGGTCCCTCGTCTCCCTCAACAGTCTGCTTCAAGTGTAAGCTCTAGGAACTTGGAAAGTGTTTTCATATTATAATTTTAATGCATATATGATTACATGTGAGTTTTTGTGGTTGACATTTCACTATAATTATAAACATAAAAAATTCTATGTATATAAAAGCAATTTTCATGAGATAATTTTCATCCTTCTGAATTTCAGAGCAGAGTTGTTTTGTTAGTAATAAATTTGTATACCTGTAATTATCAAATATTACCCACTTAAGGGTAAAAAAACTATATAATGTATTGAGAGAGCAGAATGTAAACAGTGGTATACGCCGGGTCCCTGCGAGCCCGTTCAGTTTGTATTGATGGCGGTCGTCGTATAGGTGTGCCTGGGCTTCCCCTGGCTCTCTGGCCCTGCCTCTCTGGCCCTCACAGGTCACTACACACGGGTTACACCTGTCGTCCACGCCTGTGGCTACTTCGGTGTTGGCTACAGGTGGTCTCCTGGGAGAGATACTTAATGTTGCTCTGGTATTAAGGAGGCGTTTTGGTGGTAATTTGTGTAGGCTGGCCCCCGCCGAGTCGTTAGGTTGCGAGTATTTGTGTTTTTTGGTCAGGTTAGCGGTTCGGTTGTTGTGTATATTTGTAGAGCCGTTAATTACAGAACAAGGGGGGGGGGGGGTTCAGTTGTAAGGCAAAAGAAAGAAGGCAATTTTTACTAAGTGGAAATTAAGTTATGGTTTACCAGTCTCCGTGGTGTAGTGGTAAGACACTTGCCTGGCGTTCCACGAGCGCTTTGTCCTGGGTTCGTATCCTGGCCGGGGAGGATTTACTGGGCGCAAATCCTTAACTGTAGCCTCTGTTTAACGCAACAGTAAAATGTGTACTTGGTTGTAACAACGATTCTTCGCGGCAGGGATCATATTCCAGGGACCTGCCCGAAACGCTACGCGTACTAGTGGCTGTACAAGAACGTAACAACTCTTGTATATATCTCAAAAAAATTAAATAATCTGCAGGTTTCCCTATTCATACGTTTATATGTAAAAATATACTGTAGAGACGTTGTTTCAAGTGTAAGTGTAAGTTATATATATATTAAGTAAGATAGCCATATACAGTATATGAACGAGTTGAAATTGAAATAAGTTTATTGAGGTATAAATACACACAAAGGGATGAGGTAGCTCAAGCTATTCTCACCCCATTATGAATGAGTTGGTTGGGCACAAGTAACTTGTTGCCTAACCAACACAAGTTTGTTGTCACTTGTGTTGGTTGGGCAACACAAGTGACAATGTAAACCAATGGGTTTACTTCCCATTGAGGGGGGTGGGGGGTGTAATACATGCTGCTTTGGTAGTTATGTTCACTCATATTATGAGAGACACTGCCCAATAAACTAGCCCTCTGGGGCAAAATATAAGAAAAATGGGCCAGTAGTTCTGCATTTTCTCAATCCTTTGGTGTTTCTGTTAAGGCTATGGCACCTGTAGAAATATTATGGTTACACAATCTTCATGTGTAAAGTTTGTGGGAAGGTTAAGTCTCATTCTTAATGACTGTACAGTAGTTATGTGGCACCCTAGCTGAAGGCACTGCATTTGCTACATAAGTTAGGCCTAGTTATTGTTTTTTAGGCTTCATGTGGGCAATTTATGAATATTTGTTGGCTATACTGTATAAGCTTGTTTGTAGTTAGTCAAGATATTTTCATCAGTGGATGGGTTGTTTCTCATGATTGAGAGATTTTTGAGGTTGGATAGTTGTCACAATGGTTTTTGTGCAAATGCAAGATTTACAAAACAGCTTTCTAGTTAAAACCCAGACATTGTGTACCATATAAATTAATATAATTAGATTAAGTAATTATCTAATATGAATAACTTGTTACTCGAAAACCTTATCGAAAAAAAGAAAGCCATATTCAAACAAAGATACCAGTGCAGAGGTAGGTTAAGTGATAAAGGTAATTAGGATACTGGGATATTTACATCTGGGATATACTGTAAATATAATATATATTGTTTAAGTAATGTTTAACTCATGCTATCATTGTATGTTTCCCTGCCAGTATGGTGACCTTGAAGAGTGACTGGTGCATGACCATAATTGAGCTACAGTATAATCTTGACATACTGAATATGTGTAAACATATGAGCATATACTGAAATATATTATTTTAATAAGAGCCGCTTGTGTTTAACAAATCTCGCTTCCCTCTCTCTTTTTCAGCTTACTTCAAGCACCTGATAGAAAGCTCAGCATTTTATATTTTGACTTCAGCATAACATTTAATAGCATGCCTCAAGAAAGACTTGTTAAAAAAGATAGAGGTGCATTGCATTCTTATTTAAAAATTAACAATGGGGTTATAAATAGAACAATGGATACAAATTTTATACTTTATTTAGGAAAAGGCCTGAGTAAATACTGGTTTGGATATAGAGCTCATGATTTATAAAATGAATTGCCAGGTAACAAAGATGCTACAGTAGTTCATTGGATTGTTCAAGCTTATGTTCTTATTGATCAAAGAGTTTTTGTTATATGTGGTATTTTCTGTTTCTGCTCTATCTTTTCTTTCTTGGACTAACACCTGTATATTGAGAAACTAATTAGTTTCATACAGTGTTTAAACATAAAATATCTTGATACTGTATTCTAATGAAATACGTCTGAAGAATAGTTTTTATAGATATATTATATGATCAGCAGATCAGTATGCAGAAAAACTTTATTTGTGAGGCATTATAACTAATATATTACTATAATTTTATCACTTCCTTAATACCGTATTTAGATTTCACCTTTAATTTCTTTAGATATGGTTAGTGAAACAGAGGTCCGGCGATCGGGCCGTCGAACTGTCCGACCAGTTGAGTTTTGGAATTTTGAAAAACCAGATGAATCAAGAAGTGAAACGATTATATATAACTTGAACGACTTAAGCAAATGCTCTATCTACAATGTTATGTCTACAAAGTACATCCATGGGAACAAAAGTGTGCCTGTAGAAAATAAGAAAACTGAAACAACTAGAAGTTTAAAAAAGCGTGCAACTGTTCAAGATGGCCAAGAAAGGCAGAGCAGGACATTGCAGGCCACTTCCAACAATGCAAATTCAAATAAACACAAGACAAAGTCTAAGAAAATTGTGGGCAAAAATGACATGACCAAGGCCACAGAAAATAAAGATGTGTCGGTAATAAGCAAAGTGTCAAAAAGTAGTAAAGGGATAAATGAGACAGAAGTACCTCAAGAACACCCCCCAAAATTAATGATCAAAAAACATAACGAGCAAGAGAATGGTTCATCTGTGATGTCCACAATTAAGTCAGGTGAGTTGGCAAAATGTTAAATACAGGTACAGTACTGTATTTAAATGTATACAGAGAATACAGTCCTGTGCTGTTCAGTACAGTATATGCAAAAGACAAAATTCTGATTGCAGCAATAGCTGAACTTATTGTGTACGTAGTTTCATAAGTATTGTAGTCAGTAGTCAATATTGTGTATTGTAGTGTAGTAGTCATTTTCAGTATTTACTACAATATTTCATAAATATTGTAGTCATTAATGTGACTACAACACAGGGCTATATTGGCATTTTTAATAATTTAACAATTAATAATAATAATATATATTTAAAAATTTAAATTATAAGTGTTTTTTCTCTTCTCTTTCTTCTTCTCCCAGTAACCTATTGGTATTCTGCCATGAATATTTCAAGTTACAATTTCAGTTTACATCTACCATATGTAAGCAGATGATTGATGATATAGGTTAAGAAATTCTACCCAAGTGAATAGCATCGGTGCCATATGTATCAAGATTATTTGTGAACGATGTGTATAAATTTGGGTTTTAGCAGATGTGGTAGACTGGAATATATCATGGTATTGGGACAATATTTGCTATTACATATCTTTACAGATTGGTTACCTTACAAATCCAGTGACAAGAAGAAAATTCAGATGCTACCTGTAGCATCACTTACTCCAGAAAATAGCAGCATTAATGCATCCCAGAGCCAGATGAAGTTTGATCAACCCAGTTTCCAAAACATACTCTCTAGTACAGTTAATAATGACAGTTTTACATCCAAATTGAGGAACTACAAACAAGTACCTTTGCATAAATCGAGCAGAGTTGGTAACCCAGACAATGGCATTTTTAAGATACCAAGCCTTCTGCCTTACAGACGTCTTAAGAAAAGTAGTATGACTAGTCAGCTAAGCATCTACTCAATTCCTGAGGAATGTGAGACTGATTTAAGTCAGGAAACTGTGTCACTGGTAACCACAAGAAATGAATTTCCATCACAAACTTGCCAAACTAATACCACATTGCAGAAAAATCCACCAAGCCAAATGATTTTGAAGCCTGCAAGACTGCCAACTGTTAGAGGCCGCCGCAAACATTGTGATAAACAGTCCAAGGAGACCAGTGATCCTGGTCGTAGTGTTGTTTTGTTGAGTAACACAGAGGCATCAACAGACAATAATGGTTAGTCAAATTTTCCTCAGTTGTCTTTTTTTTTAGCATATTATTTTGAATATTTGAATTTAAACTTTTGCATTTTCAGTTTTCACTAATCTATATTAACAAGATTCAATCTATGACTAATGCTGATAATTTGGTATATTTATATTTAGTGTTACTAGGGAGTCTCTCTTATTGTTATATTTAGACTTGGTCAGCCTCTAGAACCTGATGACTACAGCATCAATACGGTACTGTATACTAAATACTAGATGGTGTACTTGGTGGTGCTAGGGTCTTGCTCCTCCCCCCCCTCCCCCCTCTTATCCCCTCTTCACCCCCCCCTTCCTCATCCCCTCTTTCCTCTCCACCTCCTCTCCTCCCCGTCTCCTCAAACCACTTAAACTGGATGGTAGAGCGACTGTCTCACTTCATGCAGGCCGGCATTCAATCCCCAACCATCCAAATGTTTGGACACCATTTCTTCCCATCCCCGTCCTATTCCAACTTCTTATCCCGATCCCCCCTGCAAGTGCTATATACTGTAGTTATAATGGGTAGGCACTTTCTCCTAAGAGTTTCCTTCCTTCTTTCACCCTGTCCTTCCTTCTCCCTCTTTTTCCACCCTCTCTCCCAATCTCTCCCCCTCTTCACCCTATTCACCCTCCTCTTTTTCCCTCACCTCCCCACCTCTTTCCCCCTGTCTTCTTACTCTTCTCTTCCCCTTTCCTCTCCCCCCCCCCACTTGTCTCATCCATCTCCTCCCTTTCTTTCCCTTTCCTCTTCCCCCCCTCCTCCTCATCTATCTCCCCCCCTCTCTTCCCCTTTCCTATTCCCTCTCCTCCATCTCCCCCCCCTCTCTCCCCCCTCTCTTCCCAATTTCATATTTTCTTGCAAAAATTTTGCAGCTATTACATCCTTTCTTCTCTCTCCTATCACTTAACATTTGTCTATAGCTATCTTTTCTGCACACAGCTATTTTGTTCTCAATAAACCATGAAGTATCCCTCCCCCACCCAATTTCAGCAACTTATAACCACACACATCTATAGCTTTCATGGACTCGTCTCTAATATATACCAATTGTGTATTAACATTCTTAAATATAATTTCCCTTACTACAGTACTTATAATATTTGACCAAAACATTTAATTAATCTGGATATGATATATATCTCATTCTCTGCTATAAAAACTACATTGTTTGCATACTTGGACATCAGATTTATATACAGTACTGTACTGTTTATTTCAGTACTGTACAGTATATATTTATTTTTATTTATTTTATGCACTTAAGCTCGCACAACTCTCACACAATAAGACCATACCTCTTATGATCCCATCTGTAAACACTGAACAACCATGGTAATATTCTACTATATTTGTTACATGAATCTCTTATTTTTAAGAGTTACCTCTTATGAATGGTCCTCTTCCTAAATATAAATGCCACTGTATTTAGTAACATCTATTAACCCAATACTGTACATTCTTATCACACACTTCAAAGTTTCCCTTTAATTGTATTCTTAAGCTTTTCCCAAGTCTTTAAAGAACCTTAATACAGTATGTACTTCAACAGACACTGTATCAATTAGACGCTCGGGAAGAGTGCGAACAAAGCCCCTGGAATTTTGGAACTTTGAAAAGATTGAAGTGAGAGCTTTAGAAAATGGTGAAGTAGATGTCATTCATCACAAGCAAGAACTTCCCGTTATAAGAAAGAAGAAGGATAAAGAATCTCAAACCTCCCAACATCCAGCTGTAAATTCTAACAGACATAAAGCTTGTGTTCGCAAGTCACCCCAGAGGCTTTTTACAGAGTCTTCAGTGTCTAAAAGAAAACTTTTTTCCCCAATCTCCAATAGTCTTGATGAGACAGCAAATGCCGAAGACAGTAAACCATTAAAGCGAATGAGGAGGAGTTTAGGTAAGTACAGTGAAGTGCAAGATAAGACACCAACTTTATCAGTCTTTTAAAGAGTCCTTAAGAATAGTAATTCAAATGATAGAGTAATAATAAGTAATCTTGATGAAACAAGAAGGCCTTAAAACACATCTCAATAAAATAAACTGAAAAATGTAAATAGTTCACTGTTATACTGTACCTGTTTTACCTGACGGGAGCCGGTCGGCCGAGCGGACAGCACACTGGACTTGTGATCCTGTGGTCCCGGGTTCGATCCCAGGCGCCGGCGAGAAACAATGGGCAGAGTTTCTTTCACCCTATGCCCCTGTTACCTAGCAGTAAAATAGGTACCTGGGTGTTAGTAAGCTGTCACGGGCTGCTTCCTGGGGGTGGAGGCCTGGTCGAGGACCGGGCCGCGGGGACACTAAAAAGCCCTGAAATCATCTCGAGATAACCTCAAGATTTATTCTTTTTTGTTAGTTCAATTGGTACTGGAATTCAAAATTTCACAAATGCTTTCAAAATCTAAATAGTACCTATGTTGCACTGTATGTCAGTTAAATCTATTAGGTACTTGTAAAATTTAAGTTAATTACCATGGACTGCAGGGAAGTACTGTATCCCAATTCTTTTAAAATACACACAATTCTGTTCAAAGTTTCACACCAAAGATTGAATACTGTAACTAGAGAAATTAGCTATGGAATTCTTCAAGTGTAAATATATGAAAATAATACAAAATAATTAAATTGTGGCTCCAGGTCTATTAGACCTTTCAGAAATTACTGTATAAGGTTTACTTGGGGGAGCCCCTTCGGCTCTGTGGAGCTTATCCACGCTGATATGGATGTGTTAGACTTTGGCATCAATGTGAATGGAGTTCTTAGACCTACCAGGGGCCACAGAATATGTAAACTTTGGCATCAGTTAGTGTGAATGGAGTTCTTAGGCCTACCAGGGGCAACGAGCCAGAGCCTGGCCCCATCAGAGAGGCAGGAGGAGCAGTGGCCTATAGAAACCCCCCATGTGATTGGAAGCATTCTATGTCTGCCATCAACCGGGTCAGGCACCCAGAAAGGTAAGCATCCCAAAACAGGCCCCTATTCAGGATAAGAAATTGCTACTGAAAGCTGAACTAGTAGACAGAACTTCCCAAACAAAAACGAGCATGACGTCACCACGTTGCCGCGCCGCCGTCTGCACAGCTCCCCTCTCCCCGAGAGGGGGAAGGGGGAGACCCAGACCCCTTATGCTGGCTACCCAAAACCCCAGTTCTGAGGCTGGGTATCAAAAGCATATGAAAAATTGCAGACTGGAGTGTTGCCGGGTAGCCTCCAGGTCTCACCGAGAAAATAGTGTTTCATTACATTCAATGCTGGTTTTCTGGAGGAAGCCCCTTTGACTCCCCGGAGCTACCTAACCAAAGATAAGGAAAAAGGGGGACATACCCGGGAGGCGGTTGCCACACGCCCTAAACACAAATCAAGACAACTGGCAACTCTGAATGACCCAACAGACAGAAGACCCAAACCCCGAATAGGGAAGAAAGGAACCAGGGCAACCCAAAATGGCTACACGGCTACAGACGCCGCGGCGCTCAAAAACCAGACACAACACACGATATACCCCCAGCCTAGCCAATCAAGCATCAACAATCCAAGAACCCCTCCGGAAAGCAGCCACCACACTCAATGCTGCGTCGCTGGCTTCCTCTTTGTTTTTTTTTTGTTCAGTGCTTTGGTGCCTACCCAAGTCCTCACTCAATGTGTTCACGGATGCCTCGGTTCTCGGCTGGGGCTTTGTGAGCAGTGCTCACCAGGCCAGCCAGGGGCAGTGGGATCCGTCCTTCCATTAGGCTCACAGCACGGTTTGGGCGTTCGCGGCTGCCTGTCTCCGTTCATTCCCCTGTCCACGGGATGTACAATCGATGCCGTCTCCTTCAGTTGGCTCTGCCGGATGTATAGACTCCCGGACGTGGACCGCTTTGCGTCGGTGTGGTCCTGGCATCTTCCTGTGTATGTGACGCCCTTCCCCAAGTGCAAGGCCATCGCGGTAGATGCCTTTTGACGGGACCAGTTGAGGTGAGGTTACCTGTACCTCTTTCCCCCGGTCCAGCTGTTATTTTGAGTCCTGGTTCAGTTGGAGATTTATCAGGGGAGAGTAATCCTGTTGGCTCCTTGGTGGCCGGCTCAGCCTTGGTTTCAGGTGCTGCTTGCTCGGTGTACGAACTCGCAATGTTTTCCACGGCTCCGCCTATTTCAGCAGATCAGCCTGGTCAGGTACCTGGCTGGTTCAGTTTTCTCCTCCGCTCTTCACATCTGGTCTTTCTGACGCTGGTTTATCACCACTTGTATGGTGATCAGGTGGCTTTATTGATGGTGTCCCACCTGTGAGCTTTGTCTTGGCGACAGTATAAAATTTCCTTGTGCTCTTTCCCCCATTTTCTATCTTTTCGTAGGTTGATAAAATATTTTAGGATAGGGGTTGTCTTGTCCTTTCCTTTTTGTTTTTTTCAGGACTGTCATTTGATGCCTAATACTGTCGCCTAGTATCATGCGGCGCTGGCGAAGCCGCTTCAGCTTGCATTCACGGTGGATGTTACTTCCGCTCCGTTCCATAAGCTTTCTCATGCTTTGTTTCACCTCTGGTCTGCTCATGCACCACCTGACCTGTTCTGGTAATTAGACAGGGTGCTCTCCTTTTTCTCTTCTCCTCGGTTTGTGGTGGCCCCTCCGGTAAAAGATTGTTTTTCCAAGGCTCTTTTTTTTTTTCCTGTTGGCATTGGCTTCTGGGGGTTGGGTCAGGGAGCTTCATGCTCTCCTCCAGCACAGAGGTTTCTGCTCTTTCGGTCCTGATGGTAGGTTTGTTCGTTTGCAGCCGTCTCCTTTTCTGATGAAAAATGAGTTGGTGGTTTTCCGAAGGGGTCCTTGGGTCATTGATGCTTGGTTGGTTAGGCCGGGAGTGCATCATGTGTTGTGTCCGGTTGTGGCTCTGCATCATTACCTGTGTGCCACGGCCTCTGTAGCTGGAAATGCGTTTTGGGTTGACCCGGTTTCCCTTGTTCTTTGTTCCAGGGTTCGGGTCTTCCAGGTCGTCCATGGGGTTATTCGGTCCAGCCAACCTGTGGTGTATCCTTGTGCCTGTGGTCTATCCGAACTTCATAATCATAGATAGGTCTATCTATCTATGCCCATGAAGTTCGTAAGTTTGCTGCTTTGGCTGCCGTCTCTGGTAACATGCCTTGGGTTGACATGGCACAGGGATTTTGGAGGTTAAACAGGGTCCTGGCCACACGTTACTTAGTCAACATTCCTGGGCCTATTCGGGTGTGTGTTGCTTTGGGTCGCAGGCAGTTGTCTCAACTTCGAGTTGAGCCACAAGTGGCGGCTACCTCCTGGGTAAGTCCCTCTTGTCACTTTTCTTTGTTTAGGTAGCTCTGGGGAGTCATAGGGGCTCCCCACAGAATGGGAGCAGCTCTGGGTGAGCCCCGAATCTCCCCAGTACCCTCTGGTCGGCGGTTTTTGCACTCGTTTTGATGCTCAGCCTCAGAATTTAATGCTGTAGTGGATGATCGGTGCAACAGCGTTTGTGACGTTTGCTTGTATTAGTTTGGAAGTTCTACCTCCATGATTCGGCTTTAGGTAGCAATTTTTACCAAGTGGGGGTTTGTTTTGTTACGCCTACCTTTCTGGGTGTCAAACCCCGGAATTCCAGACATGGAATGCTTCCAAACACATGGGGGTTTCCATAGGCTACTGCTCCTCGTGCTTCTCTGAGGTGGCCAGGTTCTGGCTCGTGGTCCCCAGTAGGCAAGAACTCCATCGACTGATGCCAAGGTCTAATACTGTATATACATATCAGCTCGGTAAGCTCCGGGGAGCCTCTGGGGCTCGTCTAGAAAATGGCGTTTCATCACATTCAATGCTGGTTTTTTGCAGTGTGCTTTATAAGCTTCCCCATAACTAGAAAAATGTTGAATCCTTTAAAGGATACCTGATCGACCAGGCTGTGACTCATATGTAAGGCTGTGAACAGCTGCATTGAACAGCCTGGTTGATCAGACCACCAACCAGGAGGCCATGTCAGGGACTGGGTTGCGGGGACGGTGATCCTTGGAATCGTTGACGGGAGAGTCGTCATTCTTTCTACTACCTGTTGAGAAGGAAGTTTTAAGAGGCCATAATATATATGGATTATGGGATCATCTAAATATTAATTTGAGTGATATTTAGGTTTCTCTCTCTCTTTACAGGGGTTTTAAGACTTAGGACGCCCCTCTCCACTAATACTAAGTTTGGCTTGTGTGTGGCTAGGATAGGAATATCAAAATGGGACAGGAATACTCATATGGATCAGAAAGTGATTTGGGCAAAGTAAGAGATTTTTTACAAATAAGTAAGTAGGCTGTGCTGTGGCATCCTGGATGAGTTATAATTCATGACTTTTTTCTTGGTAGTACTCTACTTCATATGTAGTGTGTGTTGTTTCTCTCGTAGAAATAATAATGAATGTGGTGAGTCTTGCAATGCACATTGCAAAACCATACATGCTTTAAATGTATAGAAAATTATCTTAAATGCAACTAATAAGCATACTTACCTAGAAATTGTATATTTTTAGTTGCAAAACACAAAAGTACAGTACTGTATTTACTTTGTGGTCCTCTATCAATTACCATTAAGGGCAGATAAGTTTTCACCTGATTTATTTTTTCTTCTTTTATAGAGACAAAGGAGGAAAGCCCAGTCCCACCAACAATAAAGGTGACACAGTTTAAGGACTTGAACTTTATCGAGACAGTATCGAAACGCTGTAGGTGTTATCTTGCCCGGTGCTTCCAAGACGAGGAGTTTGATACCTATGCAGGATTTGCCTTTGTGGAATGGGGTCAGCTAGTGTGGGTCACTACAAGGGAAACGGTAAGAGGAAACCATCTTATTTAATTGCCTTTCTCAGCCCTTAACCCTTGGACTGCTCAACTATTTTAGAGGACTGCATCATGGTGTACCTGACAAAAAAAATAGTTAAATCAAATGGGAAAAAATTATATATGGCAATTTGTTCCTGGAAGGTAATCACAAGTAGTAATTGGAGCTGTTTAAGGGTTAATATGTCTGTGCTGCTAGTTGTATTTTTCCTTACATTGTACTTGTGAAAATTATAGAATTTTAGGTTAATTCTTGTATTTCATCAATTTATCTGCAGCTGGGAGCTAAGGGTTTCTGTTTAATCTACTTGAATGAAGCTGGAAACCGGTTATTTATACACCTTTTCCTGCTTGTTGATCTTAAATAGTATTTATAAAATGTAGCCAGTTTTAATTTAATTGCCTATGATACATTTATTATTTGTTTATATTAACATTTCAGAAACTGTTTGTGATTGAAGGACTTGGCACTTTGAAGATGACCGATGCAACGGCAAAAGGAAAGATTGTTTATCTAGAGACTAGAACAGAAGTCGCCATAACAAGTGGTAGGAAATTCTGTTTAGTACAATATATTATATGTATTTGTAGTAGGACACAGTTAATGACTATTGAGTAAATGCTTTCTAAGCATGAACCCAATGCTCACTGGGCCCATTGAGATCTTCGCTAATATGCTAGACCCTGAGTGACTTTGAGCCCCTCGAAAAATAATCTTGAAAAATTGATAGTCCTGTATTCTAAAGATGAGCACACATTATAGAGCATACACTGGTATACATACGAGAACAGGTGCTTACTATGACACCTAAGTACATATCAAACCCCTCGACAACTCCTTCAAATGATCATTGGGATCTCTAAAGGAACTAGGAATCATACTGAAATTACATAACTAGCACAACTACTCACTACATTGACCACCACCAGGTGGCAGCGGTAATAGTGCTACTGGACTTTGGTAAGACTAATAGTGCTTAGGGTAGGTGGCCACTCACTTTTTGGCCAGCTTCGCCATATTTATGTATGCAGCTCTGTAGGGAATAATTTATAGTTTGGTTATTCTTGAGATTTAGTTTCTGAACAGGCAGCTTCCATGTTGTTGTGTTAGCTTCATGGTGTGATGCACAGTTGTTTTGCATGTCTGAGCTTTGCAGTCTGCTTCAACTTGATTGAAAAGTTCTTTTCCTTGGTGCTGATTGTGGGAACCTAAGATATTTCCTGAGGCTCATCGGTATCCTTCAACTGGTCAAACTCCTCTTCTAAGCCCTTGTTTATTATATGAATTTCATCTGCACACATGCACATCATCCTGTCAGGGAAATTGTGGGCTGTACTTCATGGAAGGTGTTTTTATGAGAAGTGTGGAAATGGTTCATTCTCGTTTAGTCTAGCTACAGTGACCTTGCCCTTCTCCATTGGTTTGGGTATGGAGGTTTGGAGGGCCCATGCCATGTGCATTTTTATGCTTTTACACAGCAGGCCTTCCTTATTGTAGTGTCACCAGAGGTTTTAATGATGCTCATTTACCTCATTTTTGCTGGTCGTGGTATTGTGGAGAGATCCCATCCAGCATTTAGTCCTGATGCAGTTTAATGGGTGTGGGTTTTTTTTTTAATCTAAATGGCCCCTGCTGTTTATGATGTGCCTCTTGTTAAGTCCAAAGTTTATTTCACCTTCGTGTGTGTATGCCTTCTGTACTTTTGTTAATGATGACTGTGATTTTGGCTGTGCCAGCTTTTCACACTGTGACTTGTAAGGTAGTGGGTCTCTTGTTGGCTCATAACAATCATGAGAGAGGTAATACATAAAGCTGATGAAAATATAGCCCAACTGTACTAGATGCTTTCAATAAAAAATCTATTGAGTTAGAGGCTTATTATCATGACATATTGTATGGTCATTTTATATGTGGTGCAGCAATCTTAGACTTAATGGTGCAAGAGATACCTACCTAAAGGTCGATTTAGTTGTTAAGATCAATTGACCTGGCTGGACTGCTGTTTAGTGGGCCTTGTGCTATTCCCCAATTTGGTATAATTTGTGTTATTGTAAAGTACATAATTATGGAGACAAAATTATTATATTTCTGCTCTGAATGTTTTAGTGATGCATGAGACATGTTGTATGTTTTGTTTTAATGCTTCATAAACTTAGTTACACTGTAAATTTGTTCCATGTAACAAAGTTTTCTTAGCCAGCTACAGTATTTAGTTTTTAGAATCTTTTTTTCTACGCACTAGATGATTGAGGTACTCAGTGGTACCAGGGTCGATCCAGTGCCCCAGATATCCCGCACACACTTCATCTTCCTGTACACTCACCTGTCTCCCTACTGTAACAATCTTCAATACACAATGTCTTCATCACAATAAACATATTCACACATTCTTCAATTCCCTACCACACCCTCCTCACCCCTCCCATACCCTCATCTTTCACCTACACATCCTCCCCCGCATCCTAATCATATCCCCCACAAACCCTCCCAGTGTCCTTCCAACATTCACTCCTGTCCCTTCCCTGCCTATTCACACACGATTTTACCTGGTCTCCTCCCTCCATGAACACACACACTCCCTTCCCATCTCCTACATCCCTGCCGACACGCACTTGCCAAGTCTCCTCCCCACACACTCCCATTTCCTGTCAATGTAACCAGAAGATTGTTCTCTGTATGCAAATCTGACATCTGAACATGTGTTTTAAAGATCAGTATGTACAGTATCTGAAAACTAATGCTAACATCTAAAGTCTATGGACTTAGGGCTTAATGTTTCACATCCACAAACTTCATCAAGAAGGGGCATTGACGGAGTTAGCCCAGTGCTCCACCATCAGAGACCACTGGGCCAACTCCACCCACCCACCCCCCCCCCCTTCCCATATGATACTCCTGATAAAATCACAATTAAATTAATCATGCAAAGTTTAATAAAACTAGCCCCAAATGTCTGGCCTCGACCCTCGAAGGGAAATTCTCTCTCGTACATTTACAGCTTAAGTATAGTGAATGTTGGTTGCAATCCATTGTTAAAAATGGGGTTAGGCAGTTACTGTTTATGATAGTTTTTTCCCCTTATTTCCATACTTGCCCTCGAGCCTTTTGCTACATTCCACAAATTTTCTCCCACTTGTATGAGTGCCTATTTCACACAAGTTTGCTTTATCTATCTTTAGGTTAAAAGATAACTTTATACTTTATATTTGTTATTCTTTTCGTTTGATATTTATGCATTTCCTTTGTTTAATCCACAGGTAAAAAGGTATCAGTAGTTAAAGACGGGAAATGCAAGATATTGAAGCTCTTCATTTATTTAGGATCTACAACGACGACATCATCCAGCAGTGACATGATGAGTGTTCCAATACAGAGATGTAGTTAATCACCGGGGTAGTTGAAGGATCATTCAACAGTTAATCCTCATTTAATCACTAATAAAAATTTAAATTGTATTATATGCTGGGTTTGTGATCGATTTTCTTGTTATTCTTTTTCTGGCCAACCCTTTTACATCCAATCCAAATCATTACAGTAATCTGAAATAATATCCGATATTCTCATAATATACCGGGTATAGTATTTAGAATTGTATGTATTATTCTTGTATTGTCTCTACATACCTGAAGGAGGTTTCTAAGGATTAACTTCATGCTTAAGATGTGCCTTATTTTATTTGCTGAATAGCAAAACACTGCATATGCCAGTGTGTTTGGTAGTCTCTGAAAACTAATTTTATACTATAATAAGTACTCTTTCTTTCCAGAAGATATCGTCTTAGCAATTTTAGTATTGATTGAATTTGCAATCTCGGGAGGTTTCTCACTTTATTCTCAATTGTAGTGTACCAATTTTTTTAACTTTTTTTTTTTTTTGTATATTGCATTTCATTATTTAATGGATGCTTTTTTATATTTTGTTAGATCTTCAATTGGGACTTTCAGTAATGTTTGGCATTGTTTTAAATACTCAATATGTATCATTTTGTCTTGTGCATGAATGCGAGAAGGAATCGTATTGGAGTGCACATCCACACAAATACTGTAGTACTTGCCAAACTATGCAGCATTGTTAGAATTATATTGCAGTATTTTCAAGCAAAAATTTTTTTTTTTTTTTTTTTTTTTTTTTTTTTTTTTTTTTTTTTTTTTTTTTTTTTTTTTTTTTTTTTTTTTAGGTTTTCTTTTGTATTATTTTCTCTATTATCCTTTGTTGCTCAGACTTCTGTTCATGTATGTATTCAATTTATTGTACATGAGTTACATTACCATTCATGTATATAGAGTAAACCCCTGAGAGATGCCAACTAGGAAAACCTTGTGCTACACAAAATGATACATCATCACACTGCAAGATGATGATGTATGAGAACAAATATTGATGCGCTGCATACACATCCTAAGGTCACCCTTTCTCGCGTTCACATCTAAATGAAATGCCTGCCCGAGCATTATCGTTAAGTACAGTAGTCTTCCCAGCGAAAAATGTGTAATGTATAAAGGACACTGATGATGTAGACGAGTGGGAAATATTGCCTGCTGTGTGTCTCTTCTTGGCGTCCAGCACGAGTTGCCGAATGTTAGAGGGACCATGTTGCAAGAATATCATAAAATATGAACAAATCCACAAGGGCCGTGACGAGGATTCGAATCTGCGTCCGGGAGCATCCCAGGCGCATCCAGTAAGTTCAGTAGAACTTCGGCTTCAACCCTTTTATCCTGTCGTAGCTCAGTCGATTAAGGCAGTGTCTGGGATGCTCCCGGACGCAGGTTCGAATCCTCGTCACGGCCCTTGTGAATTTGTTCATTTGATGCATCACGTTAGTGTGATCTCTGTTTGTGATAATAAAATGTTTGTCAAAACAAGGAAAACATGTGCGACTAGATACACACACACAGGCTATGTGATTATTTTGTCTCGACCCTTATCATGCCAGAAATGTTGAGGGGAATCATTAGCAAAGAATACCTGGAACTTTCAGAATGTACAAAAAATGTTTTATTTTGTTTGAGTAAAATAAAAAATTATTTTAAAATAAAATTATATATAATTTCTTTAAAGGGAAAGTTTGAATGTTTGCTGCATTGTGTTTGGTATACACTTTCATTTTTACCTGTCAATGGGATGTAGCTTAGTGGCAATATATTATATCTTTGCATTTATATCAGTCATAACACATTTGCTGCACGCTAGCTGGCTGCCCGTGATGGGAGTTAAAGAACTTGATCATCTTGTGAGAGTTATGTTGATTTTGATCTACAAAAGTTTGTGAGAGTTCTTGATCTACATAAGCTTTATTATTGTTTTAGAAGGTTGTTAATAATTCATACACCATCAAGAGTAAATTGGTGAGTAATTCATGATGAATAAGCTTGTGTGTGGCATCTAATAAAGTATTTAAAGATACTGGTGCATGTATATTACTCTCACAAATAAGCAGTTAACATCTGTATTAACAGAAATAGTTGGCATAGACATAAACTTACATTTTGGACACGGGTTATTTTTTTGAAAAAGGTTACACAAGTTTCATATTTGCATGTTGTCCTAATAAACATGCCAGTAAAGTGGTTAGAGTGGTGGCCGACGCTTAGCTTTCCAGCCATCTATCCGAGGGGCCAACACACACTCTTGTCCACTAACACAGCTTTGTTTTGATTTTTGAGCTGGTTCCCCCTCATTACCTAGTCTGGGCTTAGGTACAAGTAGCAAAAGGCCTCCCAAGATATATATGAACCTACCGAGGGAACGGGAATCTGACTTTCTCGCAATGACATGGGGGATCAGAGATCCACTCTAAATATCGCCGGTGAAATAAAAACTTCTGCTCTTGAAAAAAAAGTGATATTAAGAAATAAGGCAAAATATAGCAATGGTTGAATGATCCTTGCCATAACTTAAAAAAAAAATTGCAAGGAATTTCATTTTTGTCTATTTTGTTTTTGTCAGTTTTTGTTTAATGTGTTAAGTCGGTATCGTATAAATAGAATTACGATGTGTTTTTGCCCCTTGCATTCATGCAATATATGTATATATAGTATATAAATAAAAATATATGTGAAAAGTATGTTGGAATGCTAACTAGCATAATTTTTTTGTTTTTCATATAAACAAGGATTCTTTATTTGGGACATGTTTAATGTTGGTTTCACTATTGGATTTTTTCCTTTCCTTCTTCTTAATCTACAAAGAGAAAATACTAACAATAACATGTCTCTTTGCCTCAACCATGAATAAATGTGTATTTTTGTTTGAGACAAATAAATAAAATTCTTAACATTTGTAACTTATCCGTTCTGTCCTACATTATACTGGTTGAAGTTGTTGTTCCTTGTGCACTAGTTTTGTATCACTTTGTTCTTGTAATGGCTGCCTGAATTATATTATTTTAAGTCTGTGAAAAACAGTGCTAAAAAGTCTCCTGTTTCTTGTCCATTCCTTTGATAATGATTAATAATAATTCATTGTGTCGAGAGACAGGCAGCAAGTGTATTTCTTTATTTTTATTTATTTATATGTACAAGAGCTTTTACATTCTTGTAGAGCCACTAGCATGCATAGTGTTTTGGGCAGGTCCTTAATCCTAATTTTCCCCGGACTATGACTCGCAAAATCGTTTAACAACCGGGTACCCATGCACTGCTGGGTGAACAGAGGCTACAGTTAAGGATTGGCGCCCAGTCAATCCTCCCCGGCCAGGATACGAACCCAGGCCAAATCGCTCGTGAAAGTCTGGGCGAGTCTCTTACCACTATGCCACAGGGATGTTTATTTATACACTTTAGGCTTAGTAGTAGGCATCCATCAGTCTCGGGAGACTATGGAGTTGGGCTCTGATGTCGGCCTTATACATACAGGTATCAAGGGTCCCCCTTCCCTCCTCTTCCCCCCAAGGTCGAATTACTGACCTCGGCCAGGATGCAACCCCACAAGAAGCTGAATAGCTCCTGAGCACTTACTTACTGCTAGGTGAACAGGTGCATTAGGTGACAGGAAATGCACCCAATTATTTCAGTCCCTCCCGAAATTATCTACCGAGTCAAGAACGAACCTGACTGTACTAATGGGTCCATTAAGTATTTTGTTTGTATCAGCTATAAATATTAAATCACTGTTGCTGTTCTTCAGGGAGCCGGTCGGTCGAGCGGACAGCACGCTGGACTTGTGATTCTGTGGTCCTGGGTTCGATCCCAGGCGCCGGCGAGAAACAATGGGCAGAGTTTCTTTCACCCTATGCCCCTGTTACCTAGCAGTAAAATAGGTACCTGGGTGTTAGTCAGCTGTCACGGGCTGCTTCCTTGGGGTGGAGGCCTGGTCGAGGACCGGGCCACGGGGACACTAAAAAGCCCCGAAATCATCTCAAGATAACCTCAAGAAGATTCGTATCATAACTTTACACCAATCCTGAGTGAGAAAGTTCATTTGTTTTTGCCCAAGCCAACTGCACCACTGATCAATATCACAAAAAAAAAATTTACTTAGAAACTTTTTTTTTTTTTTTTTCTTAGTATAGTCAACTAGAGTCAACTAAAGCTAATGTTTATCTCCTTTTCAAATAACCCATATATATGGTAATGATTCAAATAGACTAATTTGGTGAAAAAGTTTTATTTTGCTGAAAGCAGATAAATAAGTAAACAAGTAAACAAACAAGTATAAGTAAACAATTTCATTACATTGAATGTAATGAAATTCTGTTCTTTTAGGTTCTCTGTAGCTTTCCCGAGATAAATGCTAGTAAGGAAATACGCCAGATGTCTGAAACCCAGCCTTGAGCCGGGACCACAATCTGCCTCTGCATGGTGAATGGGAAGCTTGGGAATTGGAGAGCTTCCCAAACATTCCCAAAGCCACCAGAAAGCATAAATGTAGCATAACAAGACAGAAACAATTATTTGCATAACAAACACATTGATCATATTGTTTAATGAGACAGTGGTAAAATGTGTTTGTTGCTTTCGGTAGCACTATTGTTATTATTAGTTTTGGTGGTGGATATGTCTGTCTTATATTACAGGGTGCAGATATAAAGTAGCAAATCATTAGTTGGTACATTCCACACAATAGGAATACACAGATTTAATGAGATTAGTAATTTGTATTTAGGCTACTTGTTTTGTATACTAATTGGTAGCACTTGCTGACCTGTCAGGAACACCAGATAATTTTTCCAAACTGCTGGCGGTAAGTCACTCGTGACGCTGATACAGGTGGTGGTTTTAGCTGCATAATTCTTCTGAACATGATGAGGAGTTCCAACTTCTCCCTCATGTTGAGTCTTGTGCATCTTAGGACACCAGGAATGTTCTTAATACAGTAGCTTTATATTGCATTTTTCACACATATACTGGAAAATTTTATATATTATAATTCTGATTTACACAGTATATATACTGCATGGTATTAGAACAATTTACAGTAATTACCTAAATGTAGTTACAAGATGAGAGCTAAGCTCATGGTATCCCGTCTTCCCAGCACTCTTTGCCAACTTTGAAATTTATGAATGTTTTTCCCTCCAGCACCACCTCACCCAACTTGTTCCAAGCGTCTACCACTCTGGGAAAGTGAATTTTCTTATATTTCTTTTGGTAGCTTTGTTTAGTTAGTTTAAATCTTTGACTTTTTATACTTTCAAGTTCCAGGTCTCAGAAATTCTTCCCTATCGATTTTATCAATTTCGTTACCATTTTGTACGTAGTGATCATGTCGCCTCTTTTTCTTCTATCTTCTAGTTTTGGCATACTGTATCCTCATAGTTCTTGTCCTTCAGTTCTGGGAGCCATTTAGTTGCATGTCTTTGTACCTTTTCATTTGCACAGTGGTTTGTTGGTGGATACATAAATTATATAAATACACTAAAGTGCAAAGCATTTCAGGCATGGTAGTCAATTAGGGATCTAATGAATGTTATGTAGAACATTCTGGCACATTTGACAAATTTACTTGCCAACAAGTGTTTTTAGAAATATTTTTTTCTTGAGCCTCAGATGAAATTCACACAGTTTTACTGTTAGTATCCACACCGAGATATTTGTACTGCTTGTAGTATTTTCTGCCAATTGGGTTTTTGTTAAGGATTTTAATGGTTTAATATATATTTGATATGCAGGAACATAAAGCATTCAATTTTTGTTAGTTTGTCGTTATACACACATACATACATACTGTAGATAAGAAGAAAGAAGAAGAGGGATATTCAGTTGAAGCAACTTTACAGTTTTTGAAAGGAAAAATACCATGGTTTACACTGTATACCTTAAGATATGTATAACAGTGTTTCACAGAAAATTAACTACAGGATACATAATATAATGCTTACATTTTAAGTATAAATGTATTGATGATAAATGCTCTCCTGAGATATGCGTAGTATGTATTCTCAAACCCAACCTTAAGCCGGGACCACAATCCTGTTTTATTGACTGGGTGACAAATAAAGAAACAAAATTAAACTGATCTCAAACTATGACAAAAGTAGAGAACAATACGCTATTTCTTATGATGGGACACTTAATTCCTCCAGATGATGGCTTCAGCATGTTTTGACCTATAATACTAAATTTTTAAGAGTAATCGAAATAATCCTCAGTCTGAAGACTTCAGGGGATCTCAAGAAAAGATGGGAACAACAGATAAATTGACTGCTAAAGGAGATACAGATCTTGAATGAAAATGCCAAAGCTTGGAGACTAGACTTGCATACATGATGAATATTGTGGGTTTACTAATAAGTCGGATGCTGGTGAGTGGAAACAACAAAAAAGAATACAGTACAGCATTATACACTATAATGGTATTCTGTAAGTGTTCTTCATTCTTGCAACTACTTCGAGGCTGCTGGTGTGATGATGCTGCCAAAGAGTCTTACTCTACTGAGGCCTCCATCAGGAACAATGACAATCCTGATGTAGGAAACTGCCCCCACCTTCAGCACCTCTGCTTCGTAGAAATGCCGGGAATGCGCTTTCAACTGAAAATATTAATGGCAAATTTCTCTGTGTAGATTATTCCATCTCAAAAATGTAAAGACAGTGTTCCCTGTTTATTGAAAATTATATTGTTTTAGAACTAGCAATAGGTCCTGCATTTTATTATACTGATTATGCCTAAAATATTCAAGCTTAAATACTGATAATGTTCAAAATATTGCACCCCATTAAAGAGTGGTTAAAGTAATTCTCACACACACATTACCCAAGAAAATATAGAAGCAAAACTTGAGTCTACAAATCCATCACCTTCTGTGGGGGCAATATAGTGCTCCACATGCTGCCCTCTGGGTTCTGTTCATCCAGCAGGAGACAGCCCTCAATCTTGCAAGAGTCTGGGAAGTTACCCTTGAAGTGGTGAGTGTCAACCTCAATCTGTAGGATCTTGCCGGGGTGCCCCAAGCGAATTACCGTCCACTCAAACCCATTAAACTGAAGGATCCCTTGGCTGTCGGCTGTGGTGATAACAGTGGTAGTGATTACAGATTACGGAATTTTCTGTACATAGAAAAAATATCAAAATATAAACTTTTTAGTTTATATTGTGGTTATCTGTTAGGAACACTTTACTGTTGGTGGTACTATTACAGATACTATTCAAGACAAGAGGAAATTGGGCTAGAAAAATGGAAGGTATGCTGTTGTTAGGAAAAAAATAATGGTTGAAATACAGTACAGCTTTACCCATACTGAAAATTTTGCATGATGATAATAAGTCAGGAAATTAGTTTTCATCTTACTATTACAGTACAACAGAATCAACACCAGTAGCTAAACCCTTTATTATGCACACATTTTGCTCCTTTGACATGCTGGAAACACGGGAGAATATTAAAATAGACTATTTTACCAATTCTAAGAATCGTCAAGTACAGTATTAGAAAATAGCTGAGATAATGGGGGTGATGTTATAGTGATAGTGATAATGACACTGAATGACTACCAGTATTGCACACATTAGTAGAATCTCTTTCATGGCAATAAATTAAATTAATCAAGCCACAGTGAAGCCATACTTTGGTTTCATATGTCATTTTAGTGACTTATTTACCTAGTACAGGTATTTCCTCTTACAGGATTCCTCTTATTCTTTCTAGCCTGGTGCCTTCTTTTGATAATTTCTTACTTCCAATACAGATATGTTTCACTCAAGACTAGGGCAAGCTTAGTATGTATGAACTGATGAGTTCTTTATTATTCATGTTAGTTGTTTGGTTTTTTAAGATAAATTATAAAGGACTTCTCTAAAGTTTATTTTCTATGTGATTGTGTGGATTTTTCAACACATTGGCTACATAGCCTTCCCGGCTTGGTGCCTTCTTTGGTAATTACTTACTTTCAACACATTGCAGAACATCTCTGAATACTCTCCAAAGAACAACAGAGCAGCCATGACCTGGTCCCTTCACCAGGACCAGATTAGACTGATGCGGTGAAGCTGGCGATTTGTTGGCCCTCGCAACACAAGCCTGCAGGCAGAAAATCACGGATCTGCACACCACTAATATCTCGGCACTGATCCTGGCCAGGGGGCCTGACAGCTAAGTGGACAGCACTTCGAATTCATAGTCCTGAAGTTCCGGGTTCAATCCCCGGTGGAGACGGAAACAAATTGGCAGAGTTTCTCTCACCCTGATGCTCCTGTTACCTAGCAGTAAAATAGATACCTGGGAGTTAGGCAACTGCTATGGGCTGTTTCCTGGGGGTGCATAACAAAGAGGAGGCCTGGTTGAGGACTGGGCCGCAGGGACGCTAAGCCCCAAAATCATCTCCAGATAACCTCAAGATGGCTATACAGTATAAGGCAGCAAATGCACATCAAGGATCGTTGGATTCTCTAGGAAGACACACCTCTTCTCTCTGCCTCTTCTGACAGATGACATAGGACTATGCACAGCCTGTCCTCCAGCCCACAGTATCCCAACTGTCTCATACATTACATGTTATCATTGTAATTTATTGAGAACGTATTTACTATATTGCCAATTCTAACCATGTGTTACTGTAGCCCTCTGTTTGGTTATACTAAAGAGTTAAGACTATCTGAGCCTACACCAATTCCTATGTAGTCCTATCTACAGTACAGCATTAACATTATGTTCAGAATTCAGTCATTAATACTCTTAAACCCATATAGTAGTTAGGCTGTGTCACACATGTATTCATGAGTTATAATTCTAAAGAAATGATTTATGTAAAAAACGCATAGCATACACTCACATAGGTATGATCATCCCATAAATATAGATACATATTAATGACCTATAGCCCATACTTCGGCAACTGACCTTTGAGGATAAGAGGTCGGTCTAGCCTTCGTGCAGTCTCCCATCCATCAGCCATAGTAGAACCTCGACCAGGACTGATGAGGTTGCGTGGGTGGCCATAATGGGCATCGCTGTAGCCCACACACACGCCCCCCATGCCGACAGCAGCCAGGTCCACCAGCTACCCAACACATTACATGGTCAGTGTATACACAATTTTAAAATACAGTACCTGTATTACAGGGGAGGATGAGCATAAACATCACAGGCCCATGTGTTTGTATGTAAACAAGCTAGGGCATGTGCATTTCATGTGTGGTTTTTTATAGGTGTTTATTCATGTAGGCTAAACATGAATAAATCCTTCACATAACTTATACATACAGTGTACATTTATTGTTAAGCACTTGCAATATCCACCTGATCAGAAGAGACGAGAGACCAGTCTGGCACAGCATAGCCAAAAACTCTGAGTCTGGCAATGCCTCCGTCCGGGTAGACATTGAGCCTGAGATGGGTGTAGCGGTGGGTGGAGGTAGACCGAAGATAGGTGTGGCAGGTATCACGATAACCAGGTCGTGCCTTTGACTGTGGGATGATGGTGTCCCACTCCTGCAGCAGTCCATCACCAGGTTCACAGGAGTTGTGAGAGATGGAGGGTAGGGGGGGTTAGGTATAGTAAGGGTGCAGAGAAAATATTAGCATTACAGTATTGTTCTATTGTTTGCTCCATGGGGGCATTATCTCCTTATATAACCCCATCCCACACAACAAAATGGACTGGTGCATATGATACCTTTTCCAAGGTAATGAGGCTTTTTCCTGAAATTTGGATAGTTACATCTTTATTTTACAGTGTCTTTTTCTTGTAGGATTTAGGAAGGCAAAAATATGAATAAAGAAAAGCATTGTCTAAAATAGTCTCAAACTTAATATATATTGAATAAGTAATATTTTTTGGGTGCAATGATACCTGCTTGATGGGGTTCTGGGAGTTCTTCTACTCCCCAAGCCCAGCTAGGCAAATGCCAACTGATGCCAAATGCTCTTAAAATGAACAAATCCACACGGGCCGGCCATGACGAGGGTTCGAATCTTCGAACCTTCAAATCCACAAGCTTCATCACGGCTGTTGTGAATTTGTTCACTTGATGCATCACGCTATTGTGATTTCTGTGTGCAAATGCTTTTCATTTAAATTCTATTAATTAATGATTATTTTTATGTGTAATAACAAGATTTATCATTTTATTAAGAGGAGCACAAATCCTCAATAGCAAAATTCAAATTTTGGTACAGTACAGTAATTATGGGAATTTATAAACAAAACCCAATTTACTTACATTTCTATAGTGAAATACAGTACTGTACTTCACATAACATAGACCATCATCTAAGATTTAAAGGTTTTATTGAAAATTACAGTATATACTTTTTATTCTATGATAGGCAAGAAAGATATGTCTTGAGACTATTATGTCTTCAGAATTTTTTTTACAGATTCTACATAAGTAAATAATTACTGTAATCTTATGTTACCAGAAAACATTTCCCGTTCTATACATCTAAATTGTATCGGTTTGAGTAACAAGTACAGTACTGTACATCTTGGGAATACATTGTAATATATAAGGCTGATTACAAGTGGACAAATTTCTGTGATTTAATGTACAACTTGCCGTTTCCTGTTACTTGCACCTCTACCCCCCCCCCTCCTCCCCCCTCCCCTCCATCTCTTCCTTTGGGCTGTAACTGCCATGATGCCAGCTAGTTACTCCATTTTAGGGCAACACCTAAGAGTGGATGACACACCTCTGAGCGGAGTTTAGCCACCTGGCAAAGGTCGTGGTCACTCGCTTCATTCCCCATCACACTCTGCCTCTTGGGGATCAGGGCCTCTTCTGGAATGGGTCATGGCATGTCAGGAGGCTAGAAAGGGTTAGTGGAAGCCATACAAAAGAAGGTTAGGAAAAAAGTTACGAGATGCTGGGTATGGTCAGGGAAAGGTAGAGTGATGCAAAAGAGCCAAAATAAAGAGTGCCTGGGGAAGGTCAATAAAGCTCAACTGAGGTCATAAAAGGTAACATAAGGGGTACAGGGTAGATGCCATGCAGGGAAATTTACGGGAGGTAAGGAGGGGTCAGAAAATGTAGTGGATAGGCACAAGACATTTAAGGTCTTCCAGGTCAAGAAGAACTCCAGGAAATGTCAAGAATAAGTGCAATTTATCAAAGCAAGTCTAGAACAGGAATTTGTTACATTTTTTCGAAATACTGTATTGCAATATCAACCAATCTGAAGAAAATGTGGCAAGAGATAAAGTATCAGAAAATGAGGAAGGAAAGCAGAAAATGAGGAGACTTGGGTACCTTTGGGTGTAAGGACGACTCCCTGCAAGGAGACCTGAGGGACGTAATTCCCAGTGAAGTAGGAAGTGTCCACATCTATGCCAGCCACAACACCCGCCACGCCTGCAACACCACCCACCAAGTAATAATAAGGTGAGGTAATTATAAGGAGAGAGCACTAAGCCTTTATTGCTCCAGCATTTGGAAGAGAGACAAGGACAATATACATGGACATGGGGAAGAAAGCAGTTGCACTAACCTGGTGATCGAATGCCACTGTACCGGATGTTATTGTATCAAGCATGATCCAATTTTTTTTTTTAGAGACAAGATAAAATATATATATATATATTATATATATATATATTATATATATATATATATATATATATATATATATATATATATATATATATATATATATATATATATATATATATATATATATATATATATATATTTATGTATATATATATATATATATATATATATATATATATATATATATATATATATATATATATATATACTGTATATATATATATATATATATCTTTCTTTTCACCGGGAAGATTCTCATGGAGTTCTTTTTCAATAACAAACCAATTTTGACACCTTAAATAGGCAAAATTATGGAACATTTGCATCAGACTAGAGACCATGTGGTTCATTCAACAATTTAAATATCATAAATGATTGTTTAATGAATATTTGATGCTGCAACTTACCCCTTATTCGAAGACAATATGCAAGACTGATGATGTCTCCTCAGACTGATGGATGCCTACTACTACTACTACTATACAATTTAAGTGAATGCAAAATATGCATTATGATAATTCATAAGAGGTGCATTCTCAACAAAACTACCAGTGTCAATAAGTAAAATATGATTACCATAATAATAATAATGATATAGTTATAATTTAAAAATAATGTACTTATATTAATGAAATAAATATGGCTGAGGCCTGATGGCAGAGCAGACAGCGCTCCATCTTCGTAGTCCTAAGGGTCCGGGTTCGATCCCCGGCAGAGGCAGAAAGAAATGGGCAGTTTCTTTCACCCTGATGCATCTGTTCACCTAGCAATAAATAGGTACCTGGGAGTTAGACAGCTGCTACAGGCTACTTCCTGGGGATGTGTGTGAAAATTAGGATTAAGGACTTGCCCGAAATGCTATGTGTCCCAGTAGTTGCACAAGAATGTATGAACTCTTGTATATACAGTATAAATAAATAAATATAAATAAATGTTAGGAAATAACTGGGGAAAGTATATGGAAAATTGTGCTCCTCTAAAGCTCATGGCATTCACAGTCTTGGTGTGGGGCCATGCTCTATATTTTCTTTAGTACAATATACTGTACATATACAGTATTTGTACATCTCTAAATTTGAATCTTACTAAATTCATTGTTGGTCTCATTGTCGATGTGCAATTAATCTATCAGCTTAACTACTGCACTTTCCAATACTGGCGGTATACATATATTTGAAAATAGGAGGCATCTGGGGTATACTGCTCTTATAACAGCTCGGGAGGATGGGTGTTGATGGCAAAAAGGGAGAAAACGAAACAAGCAATCGTCAAAATGCTGTGCGTATTAATGGTTTTAGGCATTGTATGTACTAGCTCTATCCAGAAATCCAACATTATGTTTGTAACTCATCTTGTTTGTATGTACTTTTACCTGAATAAACATTTGATTTGATTTGATTTGATTTGATATGGGCATGAGGTGGGCGAAGTAGGGAAAAGTTTGCATAAGATGGGGGTAAACTTGCCCAGCCTTATAATACACCAGTCGTGTCCTGGCTTCCGTTTCCTTCGAGTCTCCCAGCCGTCCATCCATTTTCCAAACTCGGTGAATTCTCCCTCTCGCCACTCTGCCTCACTCTCCTGAAATAATAATTTTTATTTGTAACAAAAAATATGCATTAGCAGTTTTCTATTGAGTGGGAGGTTAACATGTGTGTGTGTGCATATGTATACAGTATATAGATACTAGAAGGAATACCCAGCATTGCACAGGTGACAGAGGCTGTCTTCATTACACACTATCTTTATCACTTTAACCATCTACACTACATACAGTCATCCTCATCGCTGCAACGGTCTTCAATACTGTAGCCATTTTCACTACCCGGCCACTGCCAGGTACCCCCCTTTACAATCATCATTGTCACTACCTTACCTCTCTTTCACCACCTTCCCTATCTTTCATTGCTTTCCCTACTCTCTTCTACACCTCCCCTTCATCACTGTGACCATCTTCACTATAAACTGTCATTAATATATAAACTAGCCAGGACACATTAACAATCATGTAGAAAATAATATACCGGATGAATGTTAGTGAGGATGGAGTCTGATATTTAGCGAGATTAGAAATTTGTATTGTGACGTGATCTGGAATAGAGCAGTAACTGTTCTGGCAGGTGTTGGGCCAAACACACATTAATAAAAAAAAAAAGAGAAACAAAATAAAATAAATCTGCTTGGGTTCTCTGCAGTGTATCAATTGCGGGCAAAAAACAATGAGAATAAAAACTTTAAACATTTAATATAACAAAAAATTACTTTAATTTTACACAAAATGATAAGTAACAATGAAAACAAATCCCCTTATCCACTTGGCTTAAACACCATCAAAAGAGAAATATATATACTGTACTGTACAAGTGAATTTTCCGTTAATAACAAAGGTGAAGGTAATACTTTATACAAAATGCTATGTGTGTCTACCGTCACCCGTGGGCGAGGATAGATGCTGAAGCAATGAGCACTAGAAGGGTAATCTACTGCACTGGATTGATTGATTGATAAAGATTAAGCCACCCAAGAGGTGGCACGGGCATGAATAGCCCGTAAGATGCTGCACTGGATGCTCATAAGCCTTTATATATGGGGGTGTGATGTCATTTTGGCGTGAATTCTGGAGCTACAGACTAGAAGCCGACAAGATAACTACCATCGACAAGATAACTACCATCGCAATACAGTAGTTTATCTGGCATCAGGAGGGCTGGCTAGATGGCAGGCGTGCTGTATCTCACTGAAGGTAGGGTGGAGGGGGGGGTGGGAAGAGGCATGTATAGACAATATGTGTGGTACATATTGTTGTTGTTGTTGAAGTTGAGTCTTTATGTTGGAGCATGCTGATACATAGGTGGTAAGGAACAGGCAGAATCCACTACTACGCAGGAGATAACCATAACAGTATCATTTGCCTTATCATGCAAAAAGGGTGCTTGGGGCCTGTGACCCCTGACATGCCTGTCACCCCTGACCTGCATGTGACCCCTAACACGCCTGTGACCCTTGACATGCCTGTAACCTTGACATGCCTGTGACCCCTGACATGCCTGTGACCCTGACACGCCTGCGACCCCTGACACGCCTGTGATCCCTGACACACCTGTGATCCCTGACACTCCTGTGATCCCTGACACTCCTGTGATCCCTGACACGCCTGTGACCCTGACACGCCTGTGACCCTGACACGCCTGTGACATTGACACGCCTGTGATCCCTGACACACCTGTGACCCTGACACACCTGTGACCCCTGACATGCCTGTGACCCCTGACATGCCTGTGACCCCTGACACACCTGTGAACCCTGACATGCCTGTGACCCCTGACATGCCTGTGACCCCTGACACGCCTGTGAACCCTGACACACCTGTGACCCTGACATGCCTGTGACCCCTGATACGCCTGTGACCCCCTGACACACCTGTGACCCCTGACATGCCTGTGACCCCATGACACGCTTGTGACCCCCTGACATGCCTGTGACCCCTGACACCTGTGACCCCTGACACACCTGTGACCATCCCTGAACAACCACCAGTCACCCTGCAAATTGAGGTTCCGTTACTGTCTGGCTCCAAACTCAAACACATAAAGACAATTTCTTGTATAGATGTAAACAGATGTGCATGGTTTTGTGTATGTATGTATGTATATATGTATGTAGGTATGTGTGAGTGTATGTGATCCTTATACTTTGTTTGATTTTGTAATGATCACAACATAAGAACTTTTCTTCAAGTTTGTAAATTCAGTATGAATTATTTCCATCTTGTAAATGATTTGCTCTATAATAACTGTGCACAAACTCTAATAAATGTTTACAACCCTTTGGCTAACCAATCCCGCCCATTGTAAATGCCGAAGACAATAATGCTTTTCAAGTTCATGATCGTGAACTAATATCCCCATGAACGGTTGGCTGGTTATCACAGCACCCAAGGATATGAACAATCAATACAGCAATCATCCATCAATTCATCGTTAAAGTGTTTTAATATCAGATAGAAAATGCTATTTAATAATAGTTTGATATACGCTGTTAAAATGCAATAATTGTAACTATACAGTTATTCTTGTTATCAAAGTGCTTAGAAACATTTGTGAAGTTGGCAATGTGAGAGTGGATGATTGCCCCCGGGTGGGAACGGTGGACTGGTCGTTCCTAACGACCTTGGCATAGCTATACCAACAACAAAACAAGTTTGTTGTCGCTCTGAAAAACAAACTAGAGATCCACATACTGACATTATCACACTTGCTATTATTATATTTCCTGCTCTTCCAAATGTTGTGGGAACTATATAAATATTTGTATATGAGAACTTTATAGGGGCTTTACACTGTTATTAAGGTGTGTTCATTGATGACCTTGAATGGGGGAAGAGCTATAGAGGCGTGATTGGGGGGGGTGGCGATTATAATGTTATTTCTACAGGTACACTCTCCCTTCAGCCCCTTCCCCTCCCTCCCTCCCCCCCCCTAGCCGCCACACACACACAGATACGCAGTTATAGTACTGTAACTCGCTCGGGCATCTGTACACCGGTTGAGAGGCGGGACCAAAGAACCAAAGCACAACTAGGTGAGCACATATACACCACGCCCACCCCACCCACCCACACGCCCACACGCCCACACCCACCCACACGCCCACCACACACACCACTCGCGCACAGGGGAAACAAAAAAGTTACCCCGGAAATGTTAAATATAATGAAAACATGATAGTTTTCCCTACGCAAGAATGCTTTAATTTATAACTATATAGACACCGATTTAATAAACCAAAGATGTAGCAATTTATATATTAATCGTCGTGACATGCAATAACACAATACATCCAATAAGAGCAATCCGCAAGTTTTTTTTGTAAAACAAACACATTAACAAGGACGCTGTATAGTACTTGCCTACTTACCAGTCAGTGAGTATGGGGAAGTGAGGTAATATTTTTTTAATTATCAGGGGAAAGCGCCAAGCCACTATGACTTTATAGCCCTTGGAAGGGGTCAGGATAAGGATTTGGGATAGGATGGAGGGAAGAAATGGTGCCCCAGCTACTTGGACGGTCGGGGATTGAACGCCGACCTGCATGAAGCGAGACCGTCGCTCTACCGTCCAGCCCAAGTGGCTGTGGAGTGAGGTAATAACGGGAGTAAGGAAAATGATGCCATCATGTACCTCTGTAACCTTTGCTATATATACACCGCTCATAGGATGAGTATAGGGGGTACATAATTCATGAACTATGACGAGAGGATGAGTAACAGCCTCGTCCCTGTGCCAGGAAAGTCCGCTTGTTGCAAGTCCACGGGCTCGCCATAGCCCGTGCTACGTGCAACTTTTTATTTCCGAGTAGCTGAATGTTAAACAACAAGACCAACATGATGATGAGAGGATGAACTGGCTCACCTTGACCAGATTGTCGGCGACAGCAAACCAGTCATCAGTAGCGAACACCACCTCGCCTCCCACCTGTCCAACACACAAGAGGTTATTTATTACTTGCTCCTTAATACTACGTCCGTATTACGGGCTCACCATAGCCCGTGCTACATGGACACTTCGTTCTGAGTAGCTAAATCTGAAACAACAACAACAATACTACATCCAATACACTCCTTATAAACATTTTAAGATTTGTTACTTAACACACTGAGGTTATAATATGTTCGGCAATAGGGTCACTTCTGGGGCGTGAGTTTTCAGTTGCATATGTGCCTGGGGACCGTTCAGGCTTGTTCGCATTTGTGTTCCTCACGTGTGCCCCAAAGAATGAGGTGATTTGATAAAATACCATGCCCAAGATTACCATCAGAGTACCGGCGGGGGGATGGGGAATTAGCCTCGGCTACCATCCTCTTTTTGTCCGGTCGTGATGGTCGAGTGGTTAAGGGATCCTGTACATCTGTTGCAGAGTGCTTCTGGCAGTATGGGTTCGAGTCTCTTCTGGATGTGAGTTTTAAGTTTTATATATATATATATATATATATATATATATATATATATATATATATATATATATATATATATTTATATTTATTTATATACCAATATGAGGGGGCCTGACGGCTGAGTGGACAGCGCTCGGGATTCGTAGTCCTGAGGTTCCGGGTTCGATCCCCGGCGGAGGAGGAAACAAATGGGCAGTTTCATTCTCCCTGATGCTCCTGTTCACCTAGCAATAAATATTTACCTAGGAGTTAGACAGCTGCTTCCTGGGGTTGTGTAACAAAAGGGAGGCCAGGTCGAGGACCGGGCCGCGGGGACGCGAAGCCCTGAAATCATCTCAAGATAACTTAAAAGATAACCTATACCTATATATACACAAGCTTCACTCGCCTTGTATGACCAAATAGTTTAGCTTACCTAGCCAAATGAAAATATACGAACAATGATTTAAAATATACATAGGCTACATATATGGATTGATTTATTTTACCTTTTCTGATATCAAGTTGTTAAGTTCGGCGAATTTAGGCTTCTCTTCTCCCAGTGCCTCGCTCACTGGTCTCTGTGCCATCTTGCTTAAATATAGTGAAGTTCCCCGGGTTGCTTAGTGAAGTTCCCAGGATTTTCTTAGTGAAGTTCCCAGGATTTTCTTAGTGAAGTTCCCAGGATTTTCTTAGTGAAGTTCCCAGGATTTTCTTAGTGAAGTTCCCCGGATTTTCTTAGTGAAGTTCCCAAGATTTTCTTAGTGAAGTTCCCAGGATTTTCTTAGTGAAGTTCCCCGGATTTTCTTAGTGAAGTTCCCAGGATTTTCTTAGTGAAGTTCCCAGGATTTTCTTAGTGAAGTTCCCAGGATTTTCTTAGTGAAGTTCCAAGTATTTTTTTTCCTTTTAGTGAAGTCCACTGGATTTTTTAATGAAGTTCCTAATCAATTTTCCTTAGTGAAGTTCCCCGAATTTCTTACTGAAGTTCCACGTAGGCTAGTGAAGTTCAAATTGTGAACATCAGCGATTTACGCAGCAGGGCAGCGCTTAGTAAAGACGAAGCAGGAAAGGTCACTCGAGGAGCGTGTATGTGTGCGTGTTCACCGGACGAACTCCACGTCCCGACTGATACCACCACCGCCTGCTGCCTGCTTGCTTGCTTACTGGGGTATGGTTACACACACACACACACACACACGTTCCATCAACACCAGTTGACAAAGCTCGTTTATATTTCATCTAGCAAATTTCTTGTACAAGCGACCACTCATCCAGTGGGTGGTGGTGGAAGAGCCGTAGTCAAACTCATCCAGTGGGTGGTGGTGGAAGGGCCATAGTCACACCCATCCAGTGGGTGGTGGTGGTGGAAGAGCCATAGTCACACCAATCCAGTGGGTGGTGGTGGTGGAAGAGCCATAGTCACACCCATCCAGTGGGTGGTGGTGGTGGAAGAGCCATAGTCACACCCATCCAGTGGGTGGTGGTGGTGGAAGAGCCATAGTCACACCAATCCAGTGGGTGGTGGTGGTGGAAGAGCCATAGTCACACCCATCCAGTGGGTGGTGGTGGTGGAAGAGCCATAGACACACTCATCCAGTGGGTGGTGGTGGTGGAAGGGCCATAGTCACACTCATCCAGTGGGTGGTGGTGGTGGAAGGGCCATAGTCACACTCATCCAGTGGGTGGTGGTGGTGGAAGAGCCATAGTCACACTCATCCAGTGGGTGGTGGTGGTGGAAGAGCCATAGACACACTCATCCAGTGGGTGGTGGTGGTGGAAGAACCAGTCACACAATGGGCTCATTCTTCCCCTGTATCAGAGTTCGTTTAGCCCTTAAATGTGTGATGATACAAATTTTATCCAATTACATTATTTTCATGAACGCCACAGATGGCCAAAAATTAGTAAACAATACTCATTAATGAGCAGTGTGTGCGTAGACTGTAGACCATACAAAAAACGCCTCGCTGTATATAAATAACACAACCTTGTTACATATATCTGTGACCTTGGCGTGATAGTCCACCTTTGAAGGTTGTCCAGCAAGTCATTGTTACTTCAACCTAATACTAGGAATAATCAAATTAATACCTGATTGCAAGATCGAGGATAAGCTGTCTTGTTACCAGAGGAGATCTTCAGCTTGAGAGATTATATCTTGAGATGATTTCGGGGCTTTAGTGTCTCCGTGGCCCGGTCATCGACCAGGCCTCCATCCCCAGGAAGCAGCCCGTGACAGCTGACTAACACCCAGGTACCTATTTTGCTGCTAGGTAACAGGGGCATAGGGTGAAAGAAACTCTGCCTGACAGCTCTACAAACATGGCATGACGGGACTGACAGCTTTACAAACATGGCATGACGGGACTGACAGCTCTACAAACATGGCATGACGGGACTGACAGCTTTACAAACATGGCATGACGGGACTGACAGCTCTACAAACATGGCATGACGGGACTGACAGCTTTACAAACATGGCATGACGGGACTGACAGCTTTACAAACATGGCATGACGGGACTGACAGCTTTACAAACATGGCATGACGGGACTGACAGCTTTACAAACATGGCATGACGGGACTGACAGCTCTACAAACATGGCATGACGGGACTGACAGCTTTACAAACATGGCATGACGGGACTGACAGCTTTACAAACATGGCATGACGGGACTGACAGCTCTACAAACATCCCATGACGGGACTGACAGCTTTACAAACATCCCATGACGGGACTGACAGCTTTACAAACATGGCATGACGGGACTGACAGCTCTACAAACATGGCATGACGGGACTGACAGCTTTACAAACATCCCATGACGGGACTGACAGCTTTACAAACATGGCATGACGGGACTGACAGCTCTACAAACATGGCATGACGGCATGAGAGAGAGAGAGAGAGAGAGAGAGAGAGAGAGAGAGAGAGAGAGAGAGAGAGAGAGAGAGAGAGAGAGAGAGAGCGAGAGAGAGACAGACAGACAGACAGACAGACAGACAGACAGACAGACAGACAGACAGACAGACAGACAGACAGTGAGTTTTTTTTTTTTTTTTTTGAGATATATACAAGAGTTGTTACATTCTTGTACAGCCACTAGTACGCGTAGCGTTTCGGGCAGGTCCCTGGAATACGATCCCCGCCGCGAAGAATCGTTTTTTCATCCAAGTACACATTTTACTGTTGCGTTAAACAGAGGCTACAGTTAAGGAATTGCGCCCAGTAAATCCTCCCCGGCCAGGATACGAACCCATGACATAGCGCTCGCGGAACGCCAGGCGAGTGTCTTACCACTACACCACGGAGACTGAAGAAGTTTTGCTTTGTTCAGCTCAATTAAAGCTGAGAGAGAGAGAGAGAGTTTTATATAATAAAAGTATTATTATTATTTAAAATTTAAAACATTTGTTCAGCTGCAGTTATCAACAATTACAGCATTGATGATCTATATTTGCGTATTAGTGGCTTTAGACATTGTATGTACTAGCTCTATCTAGAAAGCCAACATTATGTTTGTAACTCAATTGTATGTATGTACTTTAACCTGAATAAACATTTTATTTTTTTTTTATTTTGATATATTCTATAGTTACAGTTTATTAATGTCCTAATGGTGTTCCTACTGAAGATAAATTTATATGTGCTCAAAATAAATCTATAATTAGAGTGAACCCATAAATCCAAATTCCATTAGAAATATTTAAATAACTTACCGTAACTGATGAAATTGTAATGTAAGCGTTGAGGAGAAAGGGAGTAGGCTCGTAGCCCCAGGTGTCAACAACCCCTCCGTCAGCTGCTGTTAACATATCGCCCCTAAATCAACAATAACAACCCTATACATGTGAGGCGAGTGTAGTTAGGTAATTAACCACTCATATTTCATTTGTCTCTCGATAGGGGATGCCTGGAGAACCTTTGATATCACTCGCCTTATGGGTTTCTGTTCTCGTACTGGTTCAAAATGCCTTTTGAACATAGTGACACTGATGGTTATCTTGAACATGGTCTTCCCGGCTTGGTGACTACTGTTGATAATTACTTACTTAACTTGCCTACCTGCTGAAGCTATAACTGTCAAGACAGTGTTAGAGCTCAAAATTCAACTGGAGTTCATCGTTCAACAAAATTCATATCCTAATGAATATCGTGGGTGGGATCTATAACAGACCACTGACTTCCTGTCCCCGTCGAGCCCACTAGGTATGGTAGCCTTTGGGTAAATTCCCTGGACAGGGACATTTACAGTATAGATTTATTTTCCAACAAAATGATACTCTCAATTCTTCAATTTCAGCTTAGTTGAGTGCAATGCAAGCTGATGTTGCAGCTTGCGTGTCTGAAACGTGGTGGACTGAGGCTTGCAAGAAAGTTAAAAATGCTGTTGTCTTTCTCGACAATAACACGGCGGAATGTCTTCACTGGAGCGGTGGCCTTACAAGATTGGTCAATGCAGGAGCAAAGAATGTTAAAGAATTTTCATCATTTGAGGTAAAGCCTGACTTGGGCCTATGAGTTTTCATGTTGCTGTAAGTCCTAAGATATATTCCCATACCACTTTCATTGGAGTCATTTATTATCATGAACTGTAGTTATCCCTAATCTTCTCTAGCTCCTGTTACTCCTGTCTTTATCTGTAGTTTCCCTCCCTTATCTATCAACATTTAGCCCTATCCATGTCTTCAGTTACCATCATCCTTCTTTATTTTCAGTTACTTCTATCCCTGTTTTTCTATAGACATTTACCCAATCCTTATATATCCACAGTTGCCTTAATCCTCATCCATCTGCTTTTATCTCCTCCCATCCTTTATTTGCCATTCTCCCCATCATCTTTTTGTAGCAGGAGCTCCATCGTTTAGAATCTGAATTTCATAGGCAAGGTTGAGGACTATTTATCTAGTTACGCATTAAGTTTAATAAATTTTAGTGATGGTGAAACAATCCATATAGTACAAAAAAATTGCCTGAAATGCTGGGCATATTAGTGGCTTTAGGCATACTGTAGTTAATAATAGCTCTATCTAGATATCCTTCAGTCTGTTTGTAACTCATTTTGTATGCATGTACTTTTACCTGAATAAACATTTATTATTATTATTATTATTATTATTATTATTATTATTATTATTATTATTAAAACAATACGTTATGAAATAATAATAAAGTACCAGTGGTTTATAGGGTCCCGGTAGTATAGTCGGGTTCATTTTCAACCCACAAATGGGAATTCCAGATTCGAATCCCGGGTGGGAGAGAAATGTTTGGGGTCGTTTCCTATCACCCAATGCTGCTGTTTACCTAGCAGTAAATAAGTACCCAGGAGTTAGTCAGCTTGTTGTGGGGTTGCATCATGGGGGAGGGTCAGTAGTTTGACCTTGGGGGAGGGGGAGGGCAACCTCAATATAAGCCTAACATGTGTATATACTGTACAGTGGCTGCTTGTCCCATGACACAATAAATAAAAATAATACTGTAATTATAATTTATTTATAGTTTAACAAAATCATAAATAAAGTAGAAGCCAGTGAGGCTTTAGCTGCCTCTCGTCCTTCTTCAGAGAGTCAGAGCATTTTAAGAAGATCATTTTAAAAACCTGTTAATTATTACCATTTATGTATACTGCACAGTCCCTTTCTCTTTTTACCCAAATCATTTGATTTGACAAATAGACAATGCCAGACATTACTTATTATGCAATATTGGAGATTGGTTTGGCCATTTAAATGTAGAGTATCTTACCAAAAGCCTTATCACTAGAAAGCAAGTACTGTAATATGTTTAATATATTTCTTTGATTAATTTTTAATACAGCATTATGCTTGTACTTAATGGACATGAAACAATAAACTTGTAGACAATTGCTGCCACTGGTTAATTCATTACTTCTGACATAAATATGTTATCCAGAGAGGTAACAAGGATGATGTCAAGGCAGTGTTCATGGTCAGCACAGCCCTCCGGGACACTACCCTTACTGTATTACAAGACATTATCAAAGCCTCCAGCTTCCAGTACAGCATCATCACCACCTCGGCTCACCCTAATGTCCATGCCTATGCTCGCTACGGTGGACGAGAAGTGGACGAAAACCTCCTGATGAGTAATTTAGAACAAGATGTATTAGCCTGGATGGGTAACATGGTAATTTCCATTACTATTTTTTAGTATTAGGTTTTTAGACTGACCAACATGCATAATTATTCATAAATACTTCATTTGTTGATTTAAGATTCTACAACACTTGGAGAGCATGTGCATCCTTAAAATTATTTTGCTTACATACTCAGAGTAAATAAGGCCTGAATCAACTACAGAAAGACAATATATCATCTGTACATTTTTATTTAGTTCATGTACTATCAAGATGAGCAAAATGTTTAATTAATTAGTTTTAGATAAACTTATAATTGGTATGTACTGTACTTTTTTTTTTTCAGAACTATACCGTGGAAATATTTTACATTCCCTTGGTTATAGCACCATATTCGGAAAATCTTTTATTTATGCCATGTTTTTCCAAGTTATATCCATTGTTGAGTTCAGATGTTGTGAGAATATCAAGGCTTCAGCAAGCATTACCCAAAGGTGATAAAGCAAAAGCAGTGGAAAATTTAGGTGAGCAACATGTGTATTTTGTTATTAACCTTTGTATAGGTATCATATTTATTGTATTTTCTGTAAAAATTTTATGACTGATATAATTTCATGATATTTTAATTAATATACAATACATTGCATTTATTCTAAAATATGTGATATTTTGTTCATTTTTTAATTATTTATATTAAACACATTTTTAACTGCATATAATAAAAGAGTAGAAAAATAAAGAGATTGCAAATTGCCAATTTTTCAGGCGAGGTGGAATTTCATCATCTTCCCAAAGAGATGCGCGTGCTAATCCGCCAGTTTGTGGTATGCATTCACAGCCTTCTTCAGGGAATGAATGCTAGAGATGAGATCTATACTGTTGGCCACACCGCTCGCATAATAGGCACTGAACTTGATGCCTTCAGTCTTGCCAGACAGAGAAGGAAGGCAAGTTTAATTGCTTGAGTATAAGTTCTATCCAGATGTACTCCTCAATATGTACTTTTATTGAAAAATAAATAAGTACAGTTTATAAATAAATTATATAAATTAATATAAATTATAAATATTTATAATATTTAATAATAATATTTATAAATTATATAAATTTCTGTATCTGCATTATAACGTTGATTTTGTTCATTTATTATGTACCCCATACCAAATCTGAGACAATTGTGGGAAAGGTTAGTCACATACAGTAACTGGCTCAGATCCCCCAAGCATTAGAAACTAGTGTACAATATTGTGCTACATGTTCTGTATATTATTATGCTATTATTTAAAGTACAGTAATTCCCGGCTAGGCACACTAAGGAGCTTTGCAAAAAAGTGTGCTCTTTGGTTATAATACAGTACATCAGTTCTGTGATGTTCTCCACTGTGTGCTTTTACAAGTAAAACTGTTTAAGGCTTTTATATTTGGCATTTAGAAGGTAATATATTTTACTATTAACTACACAGCTATGTGTAATTCAAAATTCTCATAATTTCAGTTTGCATGAATGAAATGGATGTACAGTATTGTATAATAAAACAAAGGCTATTAGTGGTGAAGGAATTTGTGAATACATACAACACTGCTCTTTGAATCTGTGTGGCTGTTACACCGCAAAGCTAATTTTTTTTAATAAATATGGCAATAGGTATAGACTTCATGTTAACTACTGTACAACATGCAGAGAATATGTCATTTAAAACAAGGCTGAAAATAAATTTCCAACCATACATGTTCTGTACAGTATTTTATGCAGTACGGTCGACTTACTGTAATGGACTTTGCTTGTGCAGAAGTTTGGATGAAGCAGTGATAGGAAACAGAATAGTTGTGGCCGAGAGTTACAGTTTGGCCGAGCTGTGTAGTCAGGAATGTGGTGCCAAAAACTTTAAAAAAGGCTGATCACAATATATTGAAATATGCTTTTCTAAGGGATTTTGTTATGAAAAGTGTGTTCTATTACTTGACAAAATAAAACCATAGTACTGTAATTAGGGTCAGAAAAAAAAATGAAGATTGTAATTGTTTCCCAAAATTATTCAAGATTGTTTGCAGTGATTTATTGTGTTTATAACTTTTAGCCATTGTGGTCTAACACAATCTTTTTGACAAGAGTTGCACTGTATACTCTTAACATTATTTTTTGTTTAAATATAGTACAGTATACAGATACTGTATTATTTTAATATTTGTTCACCTTTCACAGACAGCTGGTAACAAAGTATCGCTGGTATTAGTTGACCGGACTTTAGATCTAGTAGGTGCTTCCAGTTATGGAGGAGAGACTCTGATGGGAAGAATCTTGTCTCTCTTGCCACGATTGTATGGCCACCAGCTGGATTCCGCTGTCAACATGGCCCCTTTGTGCAAAGTTCATACGTAAGTAGATTTTCATCATCATGAGTGATATGAGCTTTTAACCAGTATCCACTCTTGTATGCTTTTAACTAGTACCCACTATTGTATCAATCCATTATTATGTATTAATTTTTTATTTATTTATATAGACAATACAAGAGTTCTTACATTTTTGTATAGCCACTGGCACATACAGCATTTCGGGCAGGTCCGTAATCTTAATTTCCCCGGAATACGATCTGCCAAATTGTTTAACAACCAGGTACCCATTCACCACTGGGTGAACAGAGGCTACAGTTTAGGATTGGCACCCAGTCAATCCTTAACTCTTCCCGTCAAGATACGAACCCAGGCTAAAGCGCTCGCAAAGCGGGGGGGGGGGGGGGGGCAAGTGTCTTGCCACTGCACCACAGGAACTGTAGTACTTTTTATGATTCAGGCATGACAGTGAGAGAAATCATTACTGAACACTTCAACTGTTGAGTGGTACTGCATTTTCCAAAGTGAAATATTATAAAGCTGTGCTCAGAACCATTTGCTTATTGTGTACAATGCTGCAGCTCTTGAGCAATTAAGTTGCTGCTTATTTAAGATTAAGGGTTATCTCAAGGGCAATTGTTGAAATAATGAAACATAAACATTTAGCCAAGATAAATGATTGCAAAGACTTAATGCAGGAGAAGTTACAAAAGAATAGTTGAGAGAGTGAGAATGCACGACACTGCCAGGCAGAAATGTTGTGTGACCATACTGAAGAATGGAACCATCAGGAGTAGAAATGTAAGAATGGTAATTTGCTAGTTATAGTAATGCCTCCATAGGTGATATCATCTGGTGTATTACTCTAGTTTTGCCATGGCTCTGATTGTAACATAAGCATAACACACTTGGTGAAGAAAAGATGTAACATTGAGGTTCATTTTTGTCTTTGTGTCAGGTTCATCATCGTAACCTCATTTCCCACTTTAATGGGATGGGGGGGGCATTAAGATAAAGATGGGGAAGCAGCATTTGAAAAAAAATATGTCCATCTCTGTATTACTGTGTCAAATACTCGGCTCTCCACAGGTCGAGTGAGTGGACGCTTATACCAGGATGCTTTGCTCCACAAGGCAGAGAACATCATGCATCAGTTGTGCTTAATGCCTTGGTCATGTCATCAGGAAAGGAAGCTCTCTCCCTTATTAATAAACATGTGTGTATCTAATAGGAATACATACTGTAGTTGATTTTTTTCTCACTCATTTATTATGGTTCATGTATTGTATTCAAAGTAGGTTAGCATGCAAAGAAACATACTTGAATTTTGTGATATTCAGTACTCTTTGGTCTGTAGTGTAATCTGCATGTCAAAGGAAATAAATTAACTTATTTCAGGATTGCTTTTCTGCCAAACAATAGCAAATATATCACCTTGAGTGTCTTGGTATAAAAAACAATCATATAATAACGCATAAAACAATGCTTATCTACATCTGTATTCATTAAAGAGTTGTCTAAAATTTTAGGATACACTGAAAAATGATTAAGTGATAAAAGCACCTTTTCACACTCTACTAAAATTAGTTAAGATAGTGTAATATGAGTTCTGTTCATATCAAGAGGCATATCATATGTATCATCATGTATTATTATTGCAGGTATTAGAGGCAGCTAATTGTAAAGACCTTAGTGATGAAGCCAGCCAAAGTGCAGCTCGAGTGACTCCAGAAAACATCAAGAAAAATATCCAGCAGTTTGCATCTGATATTGAGGGCTTCACTGAAAATGCTAGTTTGTTGCAGGTGAGATGAGAGCAGCTGCTGTATAAGTCTTGCATATATTGTTTTGTGCTGTTTATACAGTACATTCTTGCTCTAATGAAACAATTGATCCCAGGATTTTTTGTAGCACAGGCATTGTTATTGCAGCATGACATTTGCTTCTGCAATTATTGTAATTTTATTAATGCAAATGATCAACCTGAGCCTGCAATTTGGCAGCAACTACAACTGCAGCTTGCCGAGAAGAAAGGTCCAATAAAGTTCACAACCACGCACTACAGATGTCACACATCTTGGATGAAAATGCTTGAAAATCCAGCAGGTAAACTGCAGGAGACAAATGGGGTAATAATCATTGAACTCCTAATGACACTTTTCCATACCACATCAAACAAGCTGTGGATTCAATGTGTGCTGTACCATACTGCTCAACATTGAAAAATTATTCAAACTGGTTCACAGAAAACAGATCTAAGTCTCTGCCCAGTTTGTCATAGGAGCAGAAGCCTGGCTGCCAAGGTAAGAGTTACCAGCGTCGTATTCTTGGCAGAAAAAAAGTGAGAGAAACCCTGAAGCTGAGACAAGGCATGACCTGGTGGAAAGCCGAACAGTCTACAGCCATAAGTTGTAGTGAGAAGTATGCCTGAAGGCACCTAGTGCCCAGTAATAGGTGGCTCAGGCTAAGGTAACAAAAGACTGAAATAATGATTTATCAACCCATTCTAGCTCACCATTGGCTGTAAACAAACCAACAAAAACAAGAGAGACTACACACACTTGAAGCACCATGTGAAAGTATTATACAGTATAGATAAGCATGAACCCACTATACTCACCTTGCTTGGCAACCTGCTATGTTCTCACTGTGAATACTGTGTACTCACTGTGCTTGACAACTACAGTATTATATATTGTATTGGTTGAGCAGGCCACTTTATTCTGATTTTCCACCTGCCATGTACACAATGAGGTGGTTTGGTGATGTGGACCATTTTGGGATTCAAATGCTGCCCTCAGGTGATGGGAAGAGTAGGCAGACGAGCCAGTTAGTAGTTTGTTCAGGCTTATTGTCTCCAAGGAGGGCTTCTGAAGGCTTTTCTTTTTTTTTTTTTTTAAAGAGTGTTTGATTTGAGTTTTCTGCAGCTCAATTTAGCTGCATGTACTGTATCTTCCAGTGCCTCTTAATATCAGTATAACTTTACAGGAACATTTTAAAAGTTCTCTGGGGCCTTTCCTGACTGCACATTTCATTCCCACATTTACAACTGACTTTTTCGTTATGTTGCAACCAAGTGGGATAGTTCAGAAATTAGACTTTTAAAGGTCATTGGAGCCATTATTTCTAGATCCATCATGCATCCTTATTTCTTTTGTCTACAGTTAAGTTTACTTTGTGCAAATTCATCACTCACAAGGTCTTCCAGAAACATACCCTTGTGCTAATCATTTCACAAAGTATCCCTCCATCTAAACATGTTTTGTAAAACATGAGCCCTGGTTTAAAGATTTTATATAAGCAGTCAACTAATTTTTAACTTGCATTTTTTTTTTTTTTTTTAGTGAAAGTATTGTAAATTTGTCGTAAATGATTGCAGCAAGGTTTGGGAGTGGTTGAGGCACTCTGTGATCCCCGATGTGTTCATTTTGACCAACTCTTGAGCTTGGAGAAACGCCTCATGCAGTCTATTGGAGACCCAGAGGAAACCCTTCCATTTACACAGGCAAGTAAAAGATATTTTGTTGTAGATATACCCTGTTGATGATAAAAATGTGCGCTGTGTCACAATTACCTTGTGATGACACACACATTTACCTGTATCAACCTGACTGACCTAGGAACTTGCTCATCATATACTAAGCCGTGTCATTGAGACTATAAGAGTAATTAATGCTCTCTAATGTATAAATGCAATTGTAATGATTGTTTATTTGCTATATGTACTTCAATGTAAAATCTAACGTGCATTATTTTACAGAATTTTAGAATTTGGCATTCCTGACAATTTTTTAGTATTGACTGGGCTACTTAGTCAAATACTAGTCAGTATTTTCCTTGAATTTCATGACAGATCCAGTTCTTTGTCTTATTGTGCATGAGTCACCAGTGCTATATAAATTATAGGACAAGATTCATGCTCTTTCTATTCAGGTACCATCATTCCACTTACCTGTAAGTCAACGTTGAACTTGTTATTTTTCTTGTGAGCTATAGACTGCATATTTGAACTGGACCCCTAACATTTTATATTTTAGCTACTTTGTCCCTTTTTTGATGTCTGCAATCCATGCACTTCCATTTAAATGTGTAATATTACACGTCCCACAGTGCAAGGCTTAAGAATCCAACTGTCTAACTTAGAAAGTAGGTCTTCATATTCACTCAGTCTAATTATTTTGTATTTTTTGCTACGTGTAAGAAATTAATAAATAATATTGCACATTACATGTACTGTGCAAATCTTTCCAGATTTTCCAGCTTCTCAAAACCCGAGGAACACATGGGGTGTCACTGGATGATATACTGTGCCTAATGGTATATGTGGCGTCACTTGGTGGCTCTCAGGTATTCACTCAAAAGGATGAATATGCGCTTACCAATCGTCTCTCTCACGCCATTGTTGAGGATAAGATGATGCTTTCTGATAATCTTCTCCAATTAGGTTAGCAGTTACTGTAATTTTGTATATACTAGTAAACTAAACTATACTACTAAAACTACTAAACTATATTTTGTTAATTGGTTGATTGTTTAATGGTTGGGGTATACAGGCATGTCAACTACAGAACTTGGGTAATTTTCTGACTATTTTAAATGGTAAAAACCCTTTCTATATGAATATGGATTAAAGATGTGGTGGCTACTTGCTCCAGTATTTCATTATTCCAGGACAGTGTATTTTAAAGTACAATTTTCCAGGATCTTCGTTAGAAGCTTCCCTGTCTTGCAAGAAGTAAAAGAATGTGACTTGCCATGTTTGATATACAGTGGAACCTCGATTCAAGATTTATGTTCAGAAACCAAAAAAGCACAGAAAAATGAAATTCTTCACAAACAATTCAAGCACGGTCGTCACTAGGCGGGAGACACTGGTAAACTGAAGCGCCACGCGCTTGGTGGACCTGTATGTGTATGAACAAATTCCGAAAACCGAGGCAAACAATGAGTACAGTACTGAATTTAGTTTTTCGAAGAAATTGAGTACGAGAACCGAAAAATACGAAAACGGGCATATGAAAACCGAGGTTCCACTGTACATAGAACCTGAAAGGCATCTATATCATATAAAGCCCCATAAAAGTAACTTTTAAAGTGCAGAGATTTGCAACAAGGCTGGTACATGAATTAAGAGAACTATACTATGAGGACAGGTTAAGAAAATTCAGTCTAACAACTCTTGAGGTGTATGATCATTATATAGAAAATACCGAGGAGAGGGAATAGAGATGTACAAGGACGGCCTATTTAAATTATGGGGTAAAATAGAACCAGAGGTGGTGGAAGCCAGAACTACAAACCAATCAAAGAAATGTAAGGAAGAACTACTAAACTATTTGGATGGTCAAAGTGGAATGCATGGAAAGAAGTAGCGCAAGCCATCTTTATCCATAACTTCAAGAGCAAATATGACGAAGAGAGTAGACCATTTCCACACTATGCAGACCTTTTCCAGACATGACACAGCAAATCCCCACCACTTCTGACACAGACACAGCTGTTAAAGTTGTAGAGGAAAACAAAAGTAAAATTAGGAAAGCAAAAGCACAATAAATTGTAATATTGCATTTTATAAGTTTAGTATAGTTTAGTATCGTGTCCGGTGGCCGGTGGCTGAGCGGACTGAACACTGGACGCGTGATCCTGTGGTCCTGGGTTCGATCCCGGGCGCCGGCAAGAAACAATGGGGAGAGTTTCTTTCATTGTGATGCCCCTGTTACCTGGCAGTAAATAGGCACCTGGGAGTTAGTCAGCTGTCACGGGCTGCTTCCTGGGGGTGGAGGTCTGGTCGAGGACCGGGCCGCGGGGACACTAAAGCCTCGAAATCATCTCAAGATAACCATCTCAAGATATAAATTTAAAAACTGGATAAAATTAAATTTTGTTAAATTGAGAGAACAAAAATTATACTAAAGGTATTTAGTGTTGACCAAAACACAATAGAAAGTGAAGGGACGACAACGTTTCGGTCCGTCCTGGACCATTCTCAAGTCGATACACTAAAGGTATTTAGTGTTACCAAAGTGTGCAGCTTCTTTTAATTCATTGGTTATATATTTCTCTATCGTGTCCTCTTACTTTCCTTAAATTACATTTGTTAAGAAATCCTTCTCTCTGAATTGTATATATCATCCTCTTAACTTTACGTTCACCTAGCATATGGATGAGCTATTTGTGCCTCTCAACAGTTGGTGAGGAAGTGGACGAGGTGTCAGCTTTAAGGACTGCCCAGCGTGTCGCTGACCAGCTCCATGCTATTGCTAGCACAAGGGATCATTTGAAAAATTACAAGTGAGTTGAAGTTGTAAAAGTCAGTTTGAGTAGCCATCTGTAGCCTTCTTCCTTACTTATTGATGTTTTAAAGGAATTGATGTTAGGAATTTTTTGTATTACTGGCTACTTAGTGTATTTTTTTTATATAATCTTAGTCACATTTTGTTATAACAGGTTGATGCAAACTGTATCACAGTAATCTGTACTTAGGAGATAGCTTAGGCCAGATTTAAAGATTTAATTTATTTTGTATAAAAGCATAGTGCATAATTTGTAGGGTGGGCACAATTTACATTTGTACTGAAATAACTGCACATCTGCAGTTCCCTCCATATGCACTTAAAAACTTCCCTCTATATGCACTAAACTGTAAATGCACCTTAAAAATATAAAGCACAATGTGTGTGCTTTAAAGCTTAATATGCACACTGAAGGGTGCTTATCTGGAGAGAGTTCTATGTTATTACAACTACAGTAATGGAAGGGATATGAAGAAAAGAATTTGGGATAGGACAGAAGAAAGGAATGGTGCCCAACCGTTTGCATAGCTGGGGGATTGACCACCGATCTGCAAGAAGTGATAAAAAATAATATACTCATGGGTTAGCCAAATACACTACTTTAAAGGCTAATATGCACACTGTAAAGTCTAATACTGCATACAGGAGTAATATTTATAATGCTAACCCCCAATATACACTATAAAGTTCATTATAGATTGTAACGCTTAATATACACTTGAATGTTGTTGTTGGAAGTGGGATTTGATGTTGAAAGGTTAACCTCAGGTGTTGAAGTGCCAGTGTCATTTAATTAACCTAGAATAGGTGGCACGGTGCAAGATTTCTTTGCAGCCTTTGCAGAAAGTTTCTAATTGATAGTTGCTGCCCACTAAATACAAGGGGCATAGCTAGCCAACTGCTTTCAGTGTTCAAAAGGGAATTTCATTAACACCTCCAAAGGGTAACGGATCAACTGTGATTCACACATCAGACTGCATGTAAAGGTGTCTTAACACCCTGGTTAGCCAGACCATCAAGCAGGAGGCCTAGTCAGAGACCAGGCTGTGGGGATGTGGTTCCTTAAAATGACATCAAGATAATATGGATGTGCATCTGAGGGTATATACTGTTAACATTTGAATGAAAAAAAATGTACAGTATACAAATTAAATACAAAATAGCATAATGTTTATTACAGGCACCTGCATATACCAGGAGATAGTGCCCAGCCTGCTTCATACCAGCCTTTCTTGAAGAAACTAGTGTATGACTGTCTCACTGCTCCTCAAGCTGAGATCACTGACTTGGAGTACAAGTCTGGTGGTTTCAAAGATCTTATAAAAACTGGATTTAGGTAAAGTATTATCACTCTTTTGTTTTCTTTTTAACAGCATTTCAGTTTAAATCATAACCAAGTGATCTTGTCACCTTATTTTGCAATTACATAAGAACATAAGAATAAAGGTAGCAGAAGGCCTATTGGCCCATACGAGGCAGCACCTATTTATAACCACCTAATCCCACTCATATACATGTCCGACCCACTGTAACCCAATTACAGTACAGTACTGTAAAGTATTAATGTATTTTTAGCTATAGTCTATTCAGTCAGGGCATTCTTGGAAGCAACTCCTCTGCTCATTTATGGTTCACTTTGAAGTACTGTATAAAAAATAATTTGTTGTCTCAAGATTTTCTCATGACCTCGAGGATGTATTTTAAAACATCATTATTGTTCTTTTGAAATTACATTTTACACTCCTACAGTATGTCATAATACTGCTGTCACATGTATGCTCAAACATGTACAGTATAGACTTTTTGTATATATTCTTTAGTTTCTGTTGGTGTGAAAAGATTTGCACATTCTTCAATGCCAACTCTTGTACCTTCATGTTTTGTTGTTGTTTAAGATTCGCTACCTGGAACAAAATGTTCCAGGTAGCACGGGCTATGGTGAGCCCGTAGTTCATGTTTTGTTTTATGATACTTTAATTACAACATATATATTGCTTTTCAGCCTCTTTGTTAATGTAAGCAAGCCAATGCCACGAGATGCACCTTTGATGTTGATCTTTGTTGTTGGAGGGGTGACTCCTGGAGAGGTACGTGAAATTCAGCAGACCGTAACAGCCGTGAATCCTCCTTGTGAGATAATAGTGGCATCTACACATTTCGCACACCCCAGTGATACTGTTATTAAAGCTTTACAGTCTAATCCATTTTTGAGATGTGTATAATTACACAAGCATTTCTGAAAGAATCTTTATAATGCTGTAATTATTACGAACATACTCTTTGACAAACCAGACAAAAAAATCCTGCATTCCAACAAATTAGTTAAAAATTTAAGTACAGTGGTACCTTCGTTTATGAATTTAATCCGTTCCCAGAAACGGCTCGTAACCCGAAACTAATTTTTCTATAAGAAATAATGTAAATTGAATTAATCCGTTCCACACTCCCAAAAATATTAACTTCAAAATACATTTCATACATACTATGGTGCAAAGTATTTGTGTTCATTATGTACAAGTTAAAGCTTACCTTTATTGATGACTCTTGTTGGTGTATGGAAGGCAGTGAGGAGGAGGAGAGGTGTTAGTGTTTGGAAGGGGAGTCCCCTTCCATCATAACATCAGGCAGTGATGACTTCTCTGGGGTGTACTCTCTCCTACATTTTGTCTGCAGACCACTAGGACCTGGTTGTGGCTCACTGCTCGTTTGTCTCACTAAGAACCTTACCACTGACTTTCTTGGGACCCATGGCATCGCTCGCCTTATGCGTTTCTGTTCTCGTATTGGCATCCTTAGTGATATTTAGCGCCCTCTGATTATTTTGCGCATTTGATGGTGCTACATAACCTTCCCGCTTTGGTGCCTTCTTTTGATAATTACTTACTTACTTGGGACCCATGGCATGGTATATAATAATTAATTTTGTTTAGAAACCAAAGAAGCTGGAAAAACAATGAAATTCTATAGAAAGAATTCAAGCGCAATTGTCACTGTGGGAGGCACTGTTAAACTGAGGCGCAGTCGCCCGTTCCATCAGGAACCATGTGCTCGGTCAACTCGCGTGTGTGTCAACAAACTCGCAACTCGAGGCAAAGCTCATAAACAGAATCAAATTTTACGAAGAAATTGAGCTTGTAACCCGAAAAATGAGTAAATGTGGGCATTCGTAAGCCGAGGTTCCACTGTATATAACCCTATACTGATATTACGTTTCATGGCAAGTCATTTATTACCAGTACCCTGTATATGATATAATTTATATTATTTTCTTTACCAATTTATCAATAAGTTAATAAAAAATTTCATTGGTATTTTTTTCCACCATGCTGAAAGCCTTGTTTGATCAGTACAGTATTTATGTCTAGTCGTCACTTTATTTAATTGTTGTACTCTATGATTTGGGCACTTTGACAACTGAAGTAATTTATTGCCTTCAGCCTTTTATTATGCATGTGATGAAACCTAAAAGAACTAGGTTAAACATGGGATTATAGACAACTATGTATTAAAGGAATTGTATTGTTTCATTGTTTGATGACCTTCCACATGACTGTGATGCTTTAATTTCAATTTTCATTTCCATTGTAATGTTTTACATATTTATTCACCCTAAACATCCTGTTGATTTGTTTAAATTTATCTTGACTGTCTCTTCCCTCCCCCCCCCCCCCCCTCCTTCCTCATGTGGTCTAGCCATCAAAGCATCACCTGCTTCTCCATGCCCTAAAAAAAAAATTAGTGAAGAATAGTGTGGATAGGTTGTTACAATTTTAGTTTTGTGTGATGATCAGGATTCAGTAATTGAAATTTACATTTCTAATACAGTACAGCAATATAACATGGACAAATTTGAAAACTATTTTAATTAGTGCAAATAATAGGATAACGCTATCCCAAGTATGAGGTTTGGTGCCTTCTTTTGATAATTACCTTACCTTATCCCAAGTATGCAACATAAATTTAAGTACTTTATAAAAAAATCCCCATTTACAAAGCCATTTGTCACTGGTTAGATTAAAATACAAAACTTCGACCATTCTTTATTTTTAATAGTACAGTATTAAATTATAAAATATCAATTCATTTAGGAGACTAGATCATTGTCTACTAATGGTAAGAAATGTACCAGTAGTAGTAGCAGTACGAGCCTTTGGAAGATGGGCGTACTGCAATTACATCAAAATATTACCATTGCTAACATAAATTAGAAAAAGAAATCCTTTGCTAAATGTTTTCTATATGATAAACATAGGATACTTCCTTACATTATTGAGCAAAATTGTGCCAGTATATTTAAATGGTGGTGCTTGGCTATGTATGTCAGTAAATGCCTCAAATACAGAGTGTACTCTTGTTAATATGGAGCACTAGATAATGCAGATTAACAGTTCATACAAAATCAGGACTGAAGTATCATCCAAATGCTGTTTGGATTACTTGGTGAAATCTGGATGAACAAGTGCTTGCATAAGCTCTCCAACCTAGTTGTGTGTTGTAACAAAAAAAAAAATATCAAGTATAGATTAAACACTTTTCTGAGCCGATTGCTCAATTGCTTCCTTAGGCAATATCCTGTTTTCCCGAGATGCTGTAAACTCTAGTCTGGACCAGTGAAACTTTCTTATCTCTACTGCAAGTAAAAAGACATCAAACCAGGAAGACTATGTAACATCTCTTCCTGGCTTGGTGCCGTCTTTTAATAATTACTTGCATTGGAAATGAGAAAGTTGCACTGGTCCAGACTAGTTCACAGCATCCCAAGGAAAACAGGATATTGCCTAAGGAAGCAATTGAGCAACCAGCTCAGAAAAGTGTTTAATCTATACCTGATCTTTATTTTTTGTTACAACACACAGCTTGGTCGAGAGCTTATGTGAGCAACTTGTTCATCCAGATTTCACCACCTAATCCAAACAGCATTGCCATGGCAATATTTTCTTAACATCCTATGCAGGAGCAAGCAAGGCACTGGATAATCCACAATCCAGCCCTTAATGCCAGAAAGCACTTGTAAACGCTCGCCACTGCCACCATTCGTGTAAACAGCAGCAGCCAGAGATCCTACCTCACTTTCTATCCCACTTACCCTCTGAAGGAATGACACAGGATAAGGCATGGAAGTAACCGACAGACAAGCTCCGAAACAACCATTATATTTACACAATGCCATATTTTTGAAAATTTATTACTTGGCCTTTTCCTCGTGCAAGAATCAGTATGGCCATTCAGAAAATGGATAGAACTTGCCTGTGCCACAGGTTTCCACAAGGTGCCAGAACAGGCAATGAAAATGCAGCTTTTAAAGCAGCAGACATCCAGGACCCAATCATTCATTAAATATGCAAGTGGAAGGTGTTTTCCATACCACACACTGGCAATGAAGACTTTGGAAGTGGGGATGGTAGCAGTGCACAAAGATGTGGTACAGTATTATCTCAAAACCTCTGGCCCTTAATATCCATACATAATGCAAAGAACTAATTCTATGAGGGTTGCAATCTTCAGCAGGTATTGGGTCCAGAGGTACACCCCTGGCTGTTTTGGCTTTCCCCAATGTACACATAAACCGAGATAAGTAGACTTTAGAACAGGGGCCATGATCCGTGGGTTGTGAAAGAGTGCTGCTGAAGGCAAATGCCGAGAAACTCTGATACTAGGGGACAACAGCCACTGGGTATTATGGACAGAACTGTGCAAACCATACCAACCCAACAAAAGGGCCTTGTCAGGAGAGATTTTTCCATTCTTCACTAGGAAGGTATCAGGATGGCAACTAACAATGGCATTACCCAAGAAAAGCTGACAAAAGTCTGGACAACATCCAGAATGTTGGATACAAGATGCAACTGTCAACGAGTCGAGAATCATACACCTGAAGAGACTCCTGCTTGGCCATGGGAAAATTGCATGACAAACCTGACAGAACAGATTTCCTCAATGACATTCCTGTCCAACTTTTAACCACATATTATCGTGTAGATGGATAACCCACCCTGAGGCAGATGGCAATAACATCAAAAAAAATCCTAGGCATATCTGATCCTGGCTTTCAGATGTGCACAGGAACATCTCACTAACATTATCCCATCGGCTTACCATGAAAGGGCAGACAGAACTGACATGATTGGTCCCAATGAAAGGTCTTAACACTGGATGCCCCAGTTGTGGACTAACAGCATGGGCCAAATGAACAGTGCTTGAACAGAATACCAGAACCCTTACCTTTTTCAGAAGCCTTAGTTTTCAATTCATTTGTGCTCTCACTTGCAATACTGCTCTATGATCTCATTTGAAGGGAGGAGAGAGAGAGATTCAAAATGCTGTAGGGGGCACACAAGAATCACATAGTGCTGTATGCATTGATAGAGTAAATAGACCTAAATTAAATGGACACAGAATGCAATCCCTGGAACACAAATGAAAGCTTCACACAAACTTGAGAGTTGTGAGGTAAGTGTTGATATATTGCCAGGTGAGAGTTGTGATTGTGTGACGCTGAGAACCCTAATGTGATGGTATAATTCCCTTATGGAGAAAGAGGTAAGGTAAGAAGTGTAGAATAGACTCATTGAAGAGCCGAGATGTCATAAGCTTAGAGAACACTGAACATCAGAGGCCTGCAATTATTCAACCATCTAAAAAAGGAAACTTAAACCCTTTGTTCAAACCATATTTGTTAAGTTTTATAGGAGGGAATTAAACAGGTTGCCACAAGAAGTGCAGGATCATTCGGGGTTGCAAAGATTGTGGGAGCCCTGCGAGCCACCACCAGCCAACCAGGTTGTTGCCAGAAAAGCCTGGACTCGGGGCCCAGCTGCAGGAACAAAATTAATCCAGTCACAGGTAAACTAGCCTCATCTAAACATGAAAAGGGAAGAGTATAACAAGTCTTAATATAGGTTAATTGTTCCCATGCCTGTATTTTCTTTCCTTTTATGACATTTCAGACAGTGAACTACTAGTTTCCAAACTATACTCTGTATGTGTATAAAATATACTGCAATAGTTTAACTTGTGTTCCTCAGCTTTTATTATATAAATTATATACAGTATTAAATATAGTACATCAAAACATAACAAAAATAACCTGAACTAACATACTTTGGCAATCACTATTACTGTACTAAGTGGACCAGTTTAGATCTTGAAAGCAGCACCTAAGAGTTTAGCTACGCCAAGTATGCATATTATGCAATCTCAACTGACAGTCAATAAGACAGTCTCTTATTCAGTCATGGTAAGAGTTAGTGTACATAAATTCCCCCACCACCCAAGAGCAGTTACCTTTTCCAAATTGTCAGCAAACTTCTTTGCAAGTGCAACAGACCAAAATTTTAACACATTAAATTTATCGGGACATGACACTGAAATTGTTACTGTTCAAACTAAGTGGCACATGACATATACCAATAAGAGATTCAAATCTTCTGTTATACAAATTATATACAGTATTGGAAAGTATTATCTTTTACCACAATTGTGTTTAGTTGCAAGCCCAAGAATATATTATCTAAAAGAACATTTACATGCACAATTCTCTGACTGATGTCCGAGCCACGGACAGTCATTACCCGCAGTCTTTAGCAGAGTACAAGTTATATAGAAAAGGAAGAGCACATACACACATTTCTGTAATTGTATGTAAACAATACCTATCTTTAATTAAAGATTACTGCTATGCCTAACTTGGTGGCATTCTATGATTTTACCATACTGAAAATTTAAATGTCTCAACAAATTTAATACTGTCAACAAAAATAACCTAAGATTAAAACTCATGGGCTTTGAACATTAAGTTTCTGAGGTACTTATTGTATTTTCTGTAACAGTTATAAAATTAGTACTTTTCTAACCATTTTAGATTTATATAATATAAAAGATCAGGCAGGCTTATTTTCTCTATTCACTACTCCTAAAACATACCATCATACATATCTACTTTCCCAGAAAGTAGGGAATGTATTTCCCTGGCAAAAGATACATAACAACAATAACTTAATGTAGCATTCTAAACTGTGTGTCATGCAGCTTTGTCATGGCTTGCAGCAGAGATAATGGCATTGGGCCAAGTTAGTCCGTTTCCATCAGGTGGGTGCCACGATGGGAGAAGAATATGTCGCCATCCTCTGGGTGAAAGGCAGAGAAAGTACTATAGCATACCATAAAGTTCCATTATGCTGTATTACAATAATGTTGCATAATAATCCTGCTGGGTACCCAAAATAACTATTTTGTGGAGTCTAGCTAAGGTTTAATTATTGGCACAATGAAGCAAGTACCCAAAATATATTGCATCAAAATACATGGTGGTTGAGTAAGTATAACCAGCTGGATGATGCCATTTGTGTGGTTAACACTGCATTATACAGTGGGGAGGGAGGGGGGGGATGCCTATTGGGGGGGCCAAGAAATTCAGTCTGTAGCAGAAAGGAGAACATATTGTACAATGCTACAACTGAATTCTGCTATCACTTGGTTAAGAAAATGGGCATATGCTCTTAAAAAGAAAAGTACATAAATTATTTTGCTCATTTATATATAAATAAATATTTATACCCCACACCAAAATCGGTTTATATATTATTTGCGTATGCATAAACTTTACTGTATCATTTGCTATATGAAAAATCCCAAAAATTTGATAGTTCAAAAATGGGCAAATTTCTGGAAATCAATTTCATGCAAATCCTGTACATTATTTTAATAAACCACAAAAGGTACAGAAAAGCATTACATACATTATTTCAAATGTTTATGGTTATTATTAGTCTATTACAATTTTACTACATTGATATTTTATGTCTTATTTCAAAAGTCATAACTTTTTCCAAAAGATCCTCCACAAAAAGCTACACGCTTCAGTTTTGATAGAGCTTTACTTTCCATGTGGTTATTCCCAATAGTTGTATACTTACTTATGGGTCACCATGTACAGTATGTTATAGAAAAAAACTCACCTGCCATGGCTTAAACCAAGAAACACTTTCCAATTCTCTGATACCCCAAAATCATACGGATTCTTGTATATCTGTTGAGAAAGCAACTTCAATTGTAAAAAACACTTAAAATTAACCAGGAAAAAATAATTTAATCAAGATCAAGTTTAGGGTATGCTCATATTTAATGTCTACATTGATTGTACTGCTGTAATAATCAATTATTGAGCTGCACGAATTCTGGAAAATGTGGAGGTGCAGGTACTGTACCAGTACTTTACATAGCTCAAGGTTTGTTACCAAAATTCTTTTGGAAAGTAGAAATACATCCCTGATACAGAAGAGTGACAGTTCATTACTGCACTGTGATGTTACATGCATTTGCACACTTTCCTATACAAAAAACTTTTAAAAATGAGTACTGTATATAATTTTAAAAAATTTCATTTTTTTTTGGAGGGGGGGATGCAACAAATTCCAATTGAGTGAAAGCATGAACACATGTCCCTGGAAAACTTATTTTCCATCACAAATGAACATAACTATTTGATTATCAGCACAATGTTCTTTAGTTGTATCCAGCTTTCCAGAGCATCAATTTCACTTTGAGCAGGAGTCTTGTGTAATCATGAAGATTCATCTGTGTGAATTTCATGTATCCAAAGTTCTCCAAGTACACACTCGTGCAGATCAAGGGACAACTTTACTTTCAACATGTTTTGGAGCATGTATGACTATTTCCTGCATATTGAGACCAATTTAATTCATAACACAAACTTAATGAATAATAAAAATATAAGCACTTTAAATGGTTACATTTACACACAGTGATGGGCTTCTCATCTACTTAAATTTATTATATAAAATAATAATAATTATAATTACTAACTTGGTTTATTTTTGCCAGCCTTTCAGTCTCCTTTTTGTTGATGTGAGCTTCAATGCTTGTCTCTCCTCTTGACACCAGTCTTCCATGCCAAGTGGCCAGTCCACCAAGTGAGAAAAACACACCTGTGAAATCAAAAGTTAAATCATTACCCTTCAGCTGCATTTGTAAACGTTTTTTTGCATGGTTCTAACAAAATATCCTGGCATCTTCATGCCATGCAAACCTCTTCCTACATGTCAACCTTATTCTTTCCAAGGTCCTGCAATACCTCGGCTCCTTTCCTTCATTCTCACTACAGGGTATTCTCAAATTTCCTTACATAAAATTATTTTACTCTTCAACATAACTATTGTTATTATTCACTTTTATCACTTCTCTATTGCATCAAACTAAATTAATTAATCAACAATCATTCTCTGTCAGAATAACTATATTATTGTATTGGTATATCTCAAAGATGTTATGGTATTTGCTCCTATCATCCAAGAGGTTGACATTTTCAAATAAACTGTATTCTTATCTTGACCTCCCTAATGACTCCTCAAGAAGAAGTAAAACCCAATAGACTAATATAAATTAGCAAATAAAATTCATAGAAACCATTATTAGGGTATATTTAGTAGCTGTGTAAGACAATGATTTACTTAACAAGTAGCTTGTTCATGAATTTTTTTTATTTGGACTTGTCATAGTCGTAACAGATCATACTTACGTAAGCAATAGTATATTGTCAAGAACAAGGGATTACATTGATACAGTACTATATTAGGCCACAAAAATAAAAGACTCAAGAATCTAGATAATGAAAGCAAGGTTAAAATATTGGGATACTTTTGATGAGAGAAGAGGAACCTACAGTATGTTTATGGAGGTTATGAATTGCATCCAAATTCTTAAAGCACTGAAGAAAGTTCCTCAAATTACTTAACCAATGCACAGGTAAAATGTATCAAACTATTTACCTGTTGTCAGCATGCCAGAGTACATGATAGAGAATCGGTACCAATAAATTCTCCGGTCTATATCGGCTAGTTCATCAAGAGGCTCTAGAAGAACAGGGCTGCCAACAGTACCACCATACTGAGAACATTAATAATTCTCTAAATCAGTCTACCAATCTAGCAAGTCTTAATAAAAAAAAATGTATATATATATTATTTGTAGCATTTTCCAATTAGTGAGTAATACAGGTACTAAATTCCAGATTTTTTTTATAATAAAATAATTTGAAAATGTAATTGCTGAGAAAATATATCAAGCCTTTTTTAATAAAATTAATATATATATGCAGTAAAATTGCAAAGGTATATTATAATACTGTACAGTACAAATTAATGGAATGTTTTTCAGTATACATACTAGCTGTAGTAAGTGTTAAATGTAATATTGTAGAAAGCATTTTATCTGGTAGGACCTTCAGTAAGCTCCCCCTATGTAAGTAAGCTATTCTTGTTAAACTTTCCCATGAAATAATATTTTTATGTATTTAAAGCAATTTATAATTAAGGAAAAGGCAAGATTCATACTACCAACAATTCGTGAAAAGAAGCGTAAAACTGAGAGCTAACTGCTTAACCAAGAAATATATTATATTTCAAACAAACCCATACAACAAAAATTAAATCCCTATGTGCAGAACTGAAATTTTTTTGTATCTACCTACTCTATAAACTTGACTAACAGCTCATCAGTTAACCCTTGTGCTGCTCTGGGCCTTAATGTCTAGAGCAGCTGGCCATCTTTCATGCAATTTCATAATTTTACATTTTTTTCTATAGTATATATTTATTTGGGCTACTCCTCAAAGTACTTCTGGCAACACATTAACATAAGTGATTTCTGCATTTGTTTATATCAATCCAAGGTTACTTAGAGGTTAAATGCCCTGACCACACACAAGCAGATACAAGCAGATTCTCCCTTACATACTTGGCTATGGGGGTGCATGTAGGTGGTCCATAAGAGTAGGAATTTGGTGGTGTGTGTATACAATGAGGTCAGAGCAAGATGTATGGAAAAATTCAGTCAATATATACTTAAATTAAATAATACAAGGCTAAGTGACTGTTTTTAGTCATTTATCAGTACAATATCCATAGCCAGACAAACATAATTCACCCAAACTCAATGGTTAGATGAATAATGAATAAAATATAAATTACTGTATACTGAATACACTTTATAATCTGTACAGGTATATATATAAAACAGAACTCACCACAGGCATCATATGAGTACCATTGAGCCTGACTGGGTAGCCCTCTAACTCTTCGTCGTCATCCATCACCAAGTCCATGGCATCAATTAGACCTCCGCCCATGTCGCCTCCTAGCCATATCTCCTTGTATGCAATTTCAAAACCGAGAGTCAGGATGAAAATGGTCCCCAAGACCATGTACACCATGTACATCAAGAAATAACGATGGTTAAAGTGCCCCACACAGTTGTTGAGCCAGGCTGTTTTTCTTATTTAAGGAAAGATCTTTAAAAAGAAAGATCTGTGGGGGCAAAACAAAGACACTGCATTATTAATTCGAGTACAGTATTACGAAGATATGTACCCCAATGAAACATGCCTCAAATCACTTAATTTGATTAGTTTAGCCAAGACAACAACTAATAAAAAAATACAATACTAAACTACAAAATACTGTATAAATACAAATCATTAATGTAAATGTAAATAATTTCTCTTTCAGCAAGCTAATTATATATTTGTAGGGTCATAATTGACACATTCTGTTTCTAACAACAAAAACAAGAATTTCAAGCTCTTTAATTCATTTAATTGCTGGCACAAAACTTACTGTTATCACAGAAGAGCAACAAGAAAGTAGGCAGCGGATTATCAACTATATACGGTAATCGATGTACTATATATCCAGCGCTCTAAAGAGAAGACATGGTGAACCACTTTATCTGGCACTCAAGTCATAGCAATTAATTCTTTATTAATAAAATAAAAAGCAGAAGATATGGAAAGGCAACTATAAAACAAACCAATAACTGCTCTGAAATAATCATTATGCCTGCAAAAGGATACGACAGTGATGATCCATCTTGAGAATACAACGGTTACACACAGAGCAGTGGTGAGTCCGAGGTGACTTTGGTGCTATACACTTCTTGCACACACTTACTGCTTCAGTGATCAAAATCCCCTGTAAATATTAAATATTACTTCCATTTTACATTTAAATGCAAAATTACATTTTAACATTTAAATGCAAAATGTAAAAGTTCTAGAATTACTAGTACAATATTACTCTCGAATTCCGACAAACGATATTTTGCTTTTACTGTATATAGTCATCAACTAGCTGTCAACTGATCACCTTGGGACCAAGAGAGGTTGAGTAACACTTGATTAATCAATAATTGATTAAGGGGATGATTAAATAGGATATATATTTCCAAACACAGCACTGTATCTTAAATATTCTTTTCCAATATTATTCTCCTGTTTCTTCTAGCCCGATGCCTCCCCACCCCATGAAAATTTGAGCCAGTAAAATAGTAATGATAAAGGATTCTGGAAAATAAATATTTTGATGTCACTTGGAAAGCTGAAATTGGGTGAAAAAAAGGGAAAGCTAAATTTGTAATAATAATAAAGTAATAAACAGGTAAATTCACTTAAATATGCTTCAATTCTTCAGAACTATGATATCAAAGTCCATGACATGCAAATTTAAGGGATAAATATTTTGTATTCTATGATGACAACATAGAATACAGTACCAAATAGTAGATCACAGACCTCTGCAGGTAGATCACAGACCCATATGCTCAACAAAGAACTATAGCTTACATTTTTAATAGGCAGAGATTAGCTAATAAAATAAAAATAAACATTTTTTAATACATTTTCTGCAACAGATTGCAGAAAGACTCACCTTTGGAGGTGTTCCTGGGTCAGTAACTGATGCCATTATGAAGTGGAATACAACATTTATTAACAACCAGTGCCCCAATACAATTAGAAAAGAAGCAAGAACCGGCGATTTCTGCCAGTAGTGCGGCAGACCAATGATGTAGACTATGGCAACAACTGAGCTAGTTAATATTATTACGCCTCCAACGAGAATCTGAAAAACAACAGACATACAAGTCAGTTTTTAACAATATGCACAGGCTGAAAAATATTGCATACATACACAAATACATAATATTTTGCCATAAGAAATACAAATATATTGCCATTAGAATCATCACGAATGGATATCAGTGGGAACTAACAACAGTACACCCTAATAAATACATTAATTGATGCCAAGTGCAGGTTAAGGGTTAGTGATATCTTGCCAGTATGTATTTATGGACAAAATGATGCATTTCTTCTAGATTTGAGATTTGACTTGAAAATGGTCCTGGACGGACCGAAACGTCGTCGTCTCTTCACTTTCTAGTGTGTGGTTTGGTCAACATTTCAGCCACATTATTGTGACTCCTCGTCTGCATGCTGATGCATTATTCTTTAGCTACATTGCTGGGATAACCCAGCCTCCAAAAATAATATAGCTACTATGAATGTACAAAATTATGAACTGCTGCACCCCAAAATAATACCCCCCATTTCGCACAATTAAAATTATAAAAGGCATAACAAAACATACCACCACGCATATTTTTTTAATAACATTAAACTAAAGAGACTTAGGAAGACTCCATTAAAAGTTAAAAATAATCACCTAAAGTGATTATTAATAATGTTAGCAGATTTAAACGAAGTTTCAAAATGTTAAAAATAATATACTTACTGGCCCAAGGATCTTTGTGAAATGGTCTACAATCCACACCATTGGTTCCATTAAAACTTCCAAGACGTACCCCATATTTACAAAATCATTGTAGAATACTGCTTGCATTGTTAAAATGAACAGATCATACTTCCATTGTAGCCATTTCCTGCAAATTTAAAATCAACAATACAATACAAAATCAATACAATAAAATCAATACAAAAGATTTTAAATCTTTGAATAGTAATCTTTTTGCTATAAAAAAATACAAATTAAAAGTAAATAATTCACAATTTTGTTCATAGTTATATTCATTATGTTTACAAGTATCAAGGACAAGAGGCTTTCATGAGCAGTAATATATCCTTAAACTGATGATTTGTAAATAGATGAATTAACACACCAGCTGTATCTTGTGTGAAATTCTCTCAAGCCCTTAATACTACTTACTTTTGTAAGTGGCAAGCTGTTTACAGTAGACAGGTTGCAAATGATCAACCTCTCGGCTAATTGATGTCCTTTTAGATAGCTATAAACCTGCCTAGTCTAGCCAGCCTTGAAATGATTTGAACAAGATGTTACCAATTAAGCTTCTGATTCTGATAATGACAATGTCTACTTGTGATGTAGTAAGTAGACATTTGTCAACGTTTGTCATTGCGATACTTGTGTAATTAATGTATTGTACTTTTTATGCAAACTTTCCCAATTATATATGTGCTAACATTTATACATAAAGTTTCTGACTGATTGACTATCATGGCTGACACACCTTTCTACATTTAGCATATGTAGAAAGAGTTAAGATTGTTGTCCTGGTGCCCAGTACACATGGCGGATCCTGGTGCATCTCTGTCAGGCTTGGCTAAACCAGCAGTTAGCTCAAAGCCACTAATGGTCTACCAAAATATATGCCTTTGCATTACATTCAACACACATGCATTTATTACTTCATAAATTAGTTTTTAGAAGAGGAATCTTACTTTAACAAAAGCATTGTTGTATAGGACATGCTTGTAAAGTTTCTCTTACCAATATATATATATATATATACCTGTATATATATAAAGGAAAAGAAAATGGTCATCCAGATGTACAAAACCTGTATGCACTCCCATCTTTACTACGGTATCTAAGCATGGAGACCTCACCTACAAAAAGACAACTGCAATGGAAAAGGTTTGTTTATGTTTGTTTGTTTGTTTGAGATATATACAAGAGTTGTTACATTCTTGTACAGCCACTAGTACGCGTAGCGTTTCGGGCAAGTCCTTAATCCTATGGTCCCTGGAATATGATCCCCTGCCGCGAAGAATCGTTGTTACATCCAAGTACACATTTTACTGTTGCGTTAAACAGAGGCTACAGTTAAGGAATTGCGCCCAGTAAATCCTCCCCGGCCAGGATACGAACCCATGACATAGCGCTCGCGGAACGCCAGGCGAGTGTCTTACCACTACACCACGGAGACTGCTAAGGTTCATTAAGCCACATCACATTTTTGTAAACATTCATGGTAACTCAATGAGGCAGCAGCTCAATGTAGGAAAGACAATACGAGATGCATTTTTTCCTTAGGTAATGAACCAATGAAATCTGTTACCCGCCAAAGCTGTGGACACGAAGACAGTACATACATACTGTACTACAGTTCTAAATACTTATGGGGAAAAAATAATCTTGGGAATAATGTGTGGGAAGGTGGGCTTTCACAAGTTACCTCTTCCCATTGAGGCAATTACAGATGGTGGCCTACAGGTTACTTCAGCATGTGTATAACACTATAGTCTATAATACTACATATAAAACTACTACTACTAATAATAAAAGTAAAATGTTAAATATTTAAAAGAGATCATACGATAGCTATAGCTAGCACTTATATAATTTTATTTGTAAATATTCTAAAATAAATTTGATATACAATTGCCCAATTTCCAGTAAACATTAAGTACACTGTGCCTGCAAACAAATTTCTTAAAACTACTGATTCAACGTATACTTTGTTCTCTCACCTTGTCTCACGAGGAAGGTTATAAAGTCGTTGCATTAACAGTTTGATTCTCCTTCTCCAAAGAAACAGCATCTTGCCTAGAAGATAATGTTTCCTTATAAGATGGGAGGCAAAGACAAAAAAAAAATGGCTTCAGTGATTCCTAAAACAAAAAATATGATTTCATAATAGTGAATTGGGTATTAAATTAAGCATTATTATTTTCTTAACACTGGAGATACATCATTAAATTCACAATTCTTCACTCATTATATACACAGACCTAAAGGTCAAACTAGCAAAGAACACAGCTCTCTCCCCGCTCTCTACTGTACTCCCTCAGCTTATTCTGCTGGTAGGAAAAAAAGCTTAGGAAGTAACAGAATAATGAGCTTATCTTGCCACCAGAGTACCATATTGATACTAATGATACAATTACAATCGCTGTTAGAACCAGGCACAAGGAATCCATTTTTTTTTTTTTTTTTTTTTTTACTTCTTTCACCCCTCTCATCAGTCTTATACAGTGATGTTAAAATATGGCTTTATTTACATAAATAGTTTCAAAATATACTGCAAAGCATTTCTTAAATGTTTGTAATGAATTTGAAAATACATCAGTTAACAATACATTCTAATGTTCTTATTCTAATGTTCTAGAGCTTTGTAGGCAAAGAAACTGTCGCACATTTCAATTGCACCAACTTTCCCCAAGATTCATGGTATTATTTCTCATAGCCAAATATACTGTACCAGCCATTAAAAAAACTTACGACCGAGCTTATTAAAATTCAGGTCACCTTATAGGCTACCCTTAAGATAAAAATGTTTATATCAGAGTATCTTCTGAAAATTATTTCTTAATTATATTAGTCCACATTTACTGTACCTTCTCATGCTTCTTTGAATTTTGTTGGAATTAGAAGTCCAAAACTGTATTATTCAGTGTACTCAGGGTATGGTTTGACCAACACAAAATACAGTCAGTATGGTCTTTTTGCTCACAGATAGACATTACTGTGTATATTTCAGATATCTACTGATAACTACTCCAAGATTCATCATTGTGGTAGTCTAAGTATATGGGGGTTTCTCAACATCTTAAATTCGTATTTGACATTATTGCACACTAAGTACATTAACTACATTAAAGCAAATCTTTTGTGCCTCTAAGCACGGTGCAAGCCTCTCTAAGTCTACGTATAATACAATCTGCTTCAGCACTTTGTCTCAGTTGTGTCAATACAACATGGCAGATAAACACAGCATAAACATAGCAGATAAACTTGCCAGACAAACCACACAGTCTTGCATTGACTAATGTTCACTATATTCGACTCTGGAACTAGTAAACTACCACCCACTAACTAGTATAAACAACACAGGTAGCGGGCCAGGTGAGTGGTGAAGTGTGGTGGTCAGGAAGCAGCACCCGGCAACACCAAGGCCTCAACACCTCCGGGAGTCATGGGGGTGTGAAGCCATTCTCAAGCCGCCGTGTTGACAGTGGATACAAGCCGCCACATCGTACACAAGACGATTCGCCAACGAATTTTTTTGAAACCTTAATCACGAAAATTAACACGTGATGAAAAATGTGACGGAGGCAGAATTGAAACAGAATTTCCCTTAAGTACTTTCGTATTTAATAATACATCTTCAGACGGAATGAAGATCTTCATTCCTTCTGAAGATGTATAATTAAATATGAAAGTACTTAAGGAAATTCCTCTTTCAATTCTTCCTTCGTGGTCTGACACTGTCATAATATATATATAAATATATATATGACAGTGTGTGTAAATCACGAAAATTAACACGTGATGAAAAATGTGACAGTGTATAAATATATACAGTATATATGAAAAACAGAAAACGAGCTTCATTGAATCGTCTCGTGTACGAAACAGACATACCATGTTGACAGTCTCTGTCCCGAATTTCGTCCTCGTTCACATAACTATCGTTCCAAACCAAAATTGGATTAAAATGGGAATTGAACAAAATATACATATACTATACATATACATGTACTGTATATGTTGTCAGTTAATGAAGATAATGTTCTTGTGATTTTTAAGCTTTTTATAGGTATCCTAACAAGGGGGAGGGGATAGTAAAATAGATGAACAGAGGCACCAGGTGAAAAAATAACGTGCCCAATCATTTGTGTCTCGCTTGGAGGATCGAACCCGGTATCACCAATACTGTTGTTCAATTGTATAAGAAAAAAAATTTGATAATGATTACTGTGAAAAAAAATAGGCTGGGACGTTAGGACTCGATCTGTGGTACATAGAGTCACAGATCAGAGCCCCTCATAGAGCCGTATTATTAACAAAAATAGCTTTTGACCCCAATATTCATGCTCTAGCGAGGCCCGGACTAAAATACATGAACCCGTCTCAAGAGTGCGGTCCACATGGACAAAAGGGAGGTCGTGGTTACTAACGGGTGTCTCAAGGTTTCTAGGTTTTATTATCAATTATAGTAACATGATTCTTCCACATTAGCTCCGGACCTCCCGAGAGATAAGGCTGTGTTTGCTCACAACACTTTACTTCTGCGTGTACGGCTTCCACCCGGCTAGTTATTTTTTTATTATTTGTATTTTATTTTATTTCTTTTAGTGCGTTTATTACCCGAGAGCCACTAACACTAGTGGCCTCGACGAGGATAGGAAGCCGGCGGCTTGTCGAAGGTCCCCTCCTTTGCCTTGATCTTTTTCAGCTGTATTCCAGCATAATGTATTATAATTTATCTGAATTTATCTAAGGGCCACTAATTCTAGTGGCCTCGACGAGGACAGAAAGCCGGTGGCTTGTCAAAGATGCCCCCATTTTACCCTGATGATCTTTTCCAGGTGTATTTTAAAACCCAGCAGAGTTTTGGCGTTTACGGCTTCGTCGGGTAAGCGGTTCCACTGGTTTACAACCCTATGGGTGAAAAGGCATCTCCTGTTTTTAGTCCTACGTTGTGGCTTGTTGAGCTTGAACCCGTTGCTCCTCGTTCGTGTTACCCTTTTGAAGAAATTGTCCGGATCAACATCCTCCAAATTGTTCAGTATTTATAAAGTTTCAATGAGAGCCGCCCTGTCATGCCAGGTTTGCTGTTTTGGCCCTCAACCGTTCATGATACTACGCTCAGGAATGATTTTTGTTGCTCGGTGTTGCACCTTCTCCAGAGTATCTATGTCTTTCTGAAGATGAGGTCTCCATCCATGCCTGGATGCAATAATCCAGGTGGGGGCGCACCAGTCTTATACAATTGAATGACTACCTTATTTTCCTTAAAGGTAAAGGTAAGCTTGATTATTCCCAGGGTTTGGTTAGGTTTTTTTTTTACTGCCGCTGCCACTTGTTGTGCAACTTTTAGTGAATGGTGGATTCTGACTCCAAGGTCCTTTTCTTCATCTATCTATCTGTAAGGTAGTGCTGTTAATTTGATAGTTGTGACGTGGATTGTTATGCCCTACATGGAAGGTCTGAAATTCTCGACATTAAAACGCATTTGCCAGTCATCTGACCATCTGTGGAGTTCATGTAGATCTCTTTGTAAGATTGCAATATCACTTTCACTTCCCACTTTACCATAAATCATTGTGCCATCTGTAAATTTGATGATGTGGTTTGTAATAGTCTCATCTATGTCATTGATGTATATGACAAAAAGGGTTGGGCCCAAAATGGACCCCTGTGGGACCCCACTTAGCATATTCCCCCAGTCAGATTCATTCCCATTTAGCACGACCCTTTGTTTTCTATGTTTTAACCATTATCTTATCCATTCCAGAATTCTCCCATTTATTCCATGTGCCTGTAATTTCCTTATCAGTCTTTCATGTGGTACCTTGTCAAAACCTTTAGCAAAATTCATAATTACTTAATTACATGAGGGCCATTAATGCTAGTGGCCTCGATTAAGACAGGAAGCCGGCGGTTTATCAAAGGTCCCCCTCCTCATTTGCCCTGATAATCTTTTCCAGCTGTATTTTAAAACCTAGCATAGTTTCGGTGTTTACGGCTTCGGCGGGTAGGCGGTTCCACGGGTTTACAACCCTATTGGTGAAAAAACATATGTTTTTTGTCCTACATTGTTGTTTGTTGAGCTTGAACCCGTTGCTCCACGTTCGTGTTACATCTGACCTTTTGAAGAAATTGTTCGGATCGACATCCTCCAAATTGTGTGGGTAGTGGTGGAAAAGGTTACAGCTCGATGAAATATTTACACATTTCTTGAACTTTCTTTCTACACTGGTGGGTACAGGAATAGATATAAATGACTGCTGACTAAATCAGGACGCGCTCACAGCAATCTACACAGCTCTTGTGACCTGTACTGGAATATGCGGCACCTGCTTGGAATTCTTGATACTTTTCATGATACCTTGTGAAACATAAAACTAAAATTTAAAACGTGCAGAGGCTTACAATTAGATTAGTGCCAGAGTTTAGAGGGTTAAGTTATAAGGCCAGACTGAAGGAAATATGGATCTCACAATCTTAGATAACAGAAGAAATAGAGGAGATATATGATAACAACGTACACGATACTGAGAGGAATAGACAATGTGGATAAGAGTAACCTCATTAAGTTGAGAGAAATTAGGACAAGAGGACACAAGTGGAAGCTGGAATCGCAAATGAGTCGAAGGAATGTAAGGAAATACTCGTAGCTTTTAACAGAAACCTGGCTAAGTATAGTCAGTCGTACCCTGTGGGGGTGGTCAACAACTAAGTGGAATGCACTACGAGAAGAAGTTGTGGAAGCCACCTCCAGTCACAACTTTTAGGATAGGTTCGACGACGATATTGATTATTATAATAGTGAAGCTTTAACGCACTGGTTACAACAAAGCTAGTGGGCGGGGCATAGAGTGCTTGACCTCAAGTCCGCGTAGTCACTGATAGGTAAGTCAGAGGTCACGACCTCTCCGCAGGGTGCAGTAGCACCTCCACAGATCTCCAGTATCAGCTATTGATACTGGTAATGGCTCCAAAGAGCCACCACTTACGGGCTATTAATGCCCGTGCCACTTTTTGGGTGGCTTAATCTTCATCAGTCAATCGATAGGTAAGTACTTGACCTGTTAGCAGGCTCAGACTTTCCCATCCCATAGCTCATTGTAAGCCTTATCCACTAGTTTACCTGGAGTACGACCCGCCAATCGTTAACAACTAGGTACCCAACCACTGTATTGTTATAGAGCTGTCTCTAAATTAATTTCTTGTTTCGCACGCCACAACACACAAATATAGTGACTCAGGGTGTGCGAACAATTTTGCTGATAGTTTTCATTTGGTCATGTCTACATGGGCAGATAATACAAATTCCCAGAGGGACTTTTAAAAAGAGTCTAAACCGAACAGTAGGTGAGTAGAGGCATCCGGTAAAAGGAAACGTTTCCAGCAATAATTGTATCTTACACAGGGATTGAGATCCCCCTATCTGTTGTGAAGAGAAATGATAACACTGCTATTCCATGTGTATCAATACAGTGTAATCTAACCCGTATATATATCGTTTCCAGGCAAATATTTTCACTGTATTATAATTATTATTATCCTTTCCCAGTTGTATGCCTTATAATTACACGTCCAGCCTCCTATTGAAAGCAACAATGAATTTAGCATTTTAGATTACATTTGCTTGAGAATAATTTTGTAACTAGCGTCAAAAATTGTTATTTGCTTAGCTAAACGAACTAGAGGGTTCAGTTCCTGAACCGATTATGTGCCTATGTAATCCTTTACACCACCGCCCACGGGATGGGTATCGGGTGCATAATAAAGAAAGAAATTGAATTTGCTTGAGCGAGAAAGATGGTACATAAAGGGGGAAGGGGTGAGATGGGGAGGAAGGGAGAGCAAAATAATTATAATAAATTGATAAAAAAATACCGAATATAAATAATTTTGAATATTTATTGAGATAATAAAGGGAGAATTAATACTGGGTCAAATTGAAATTGAAATAAGTTTATTGAGGTAAAATACACACAAAGGGATGAGGTAGCTCAAGCTATTCTCACCTCGTTCAGTACATCGTGTTAATACATACATAGACACACATCACAAGCAATAAACATTACCAAACATTCTGAGAGATAAACATATACATTTCCTAGTCACAAAGAGATGAGGTAGCTCAAGCTATTCTCACCCCGTTCAGTACATCGTGTTAATACATACATAGATACACATCACAAACAATAAACGTATTACCGAAGTAATACGGTAATAGAGAGAGATAAACATATACATTTCCTTCTTTACACAAGTAGTATGGTAGGGGGGAAATTGAAGTTGGCGGTAGTTGAGAGTAGCGGCGGGAGGAGCCAATGAGGGGCGAGTGTGGTCCTGGGCGAGGCGCTGACGCCGGCGGAAGTGTTTACACCCCACGATAACACTCTTGCCTGCCTCCTCCTCCTCCAGCCTCAGCCTTCAACCCTCCCATAATGACAGGCAGGCTGCCTCCGTGCATCGTCGATGTCGGCACAGGGTGAGTGGAGGCCTGGGGTGGGCGGGCTGGGAAGTCACAGGGTGAAGGGTGTGGGGTTGGGGAGTGTAGTAGTGAGTGAGTGACACCTGTATATCTTCCCCCCCTAAGAACGTGAGCTGTCACCAGGGGCTGTGAACTTGTACTGTTTTATGGAACGAATCGCCCCATTTGTGCTTCTCTTATATTTGTAGTACCTGAGATGAACTTTAAACTGATGATCAAAGCCAATGTGGGACGATGTGTGTGTGGTAGGTACCTCAATACCCAGCTTTGGGGTATGGTACAGTGCCCATTGCTCCCTAGTCTGTGAGAGGGGGTATGTGTCAGATCGTACATGGGCATTTTGATGACGTTCTTTAAGTTAGGCTAGTTAGCATATGTTAGAATGAGGTGTGGTCAAATTGTACGGTGGTGTCTCGACAAAACTTTTCATTTCAGTTGTACAGTACAAGTCATTTATACTGTTAGTTTAGTTTGCCATAAGTTGGGTTGAGTTGCGTTACTCGGGTTTTAAAATTCATTGGCAAACTGTCTTAAAAACTATTAGCAAACAGTCTTTGATACGCAGCGACCTGTTAGTGCTGGAGTAGGTCTGCTGGCTCATATAATTTATAATTCTTAGTAATAATTCAAGTTTTTAGTAGTATGTGGTAAACGACCAGCTCTTAACTGGCCAGAAGGTATTGCAAGATATGACGACTGAAGGAGGTCTGAAGATTCTTATCAAAGCCTAATCGGTGCATCTGGCTGGATTGGTCAATGCAAGTTCCATTGAGATTGCAATCCCTGTTTCTAACATTTGCTTCAAGAGTGTTTGAGTTACCCATTCTCTGGAGACGCCCTCCTACTCTCGATGTACTCACGATGCCACGTGGTGGAGTTTTGCTGCTAGTTTGCAGCAGATGCATTGTGGGGGGGGGGGGTCCTGGTCTGTTATTCTGACGTAGGCACACACTAACTTGGGAGTTGGTTCATAGTTGTGTACATTTTATTCAAGGGGATTGCTCCTCCTGGCAATTAAAGGGCAGAGTTTAGGCCATTGAAAGTGTCAGTTATTATTCTGAAAATGTTTACGACGTAATCTCTTAAATTATTAATTGGGATAGGTTCTCAAGATATTTCAAAGGTGAATTAGATCATAAAGTTTAGGGCATTGGAAAAAGTGAATTGGCCTGATTTAAATATCACGTGGTTAAATTTTGAGAGTAAAATGTTCTAAATAGGTACATATCTTTGTAAATATTTTGTTAGGGTTTATAACATTAGTAAATATAATTTAGCTGCAGGTGTGGGAAAGCCAATGGGTCCATATTGGAAGAAATCATGTATAGTTTCTATTTTAGATGGCATAGGTTTTGATAAATTTTGTTCAATGCAAGTGCCAAAATGTTATTCTGAAAATAGTTATGAAACTATATAATCTTAATCCTTTATTGTTACAACTTCCCAAGATATTTCGTAGAAAATCTTGAATTAACAAGAGTTTTGGGCATGGGAAAGATAATTGATCTGGTTCAATTATATAATCAATATATGTAATCTATATAAATAAAAGGAAATGTTTGTTTGTTCAAAATCGCTAATCACCAAAAGTACTTCACCGATTGCTTTGAAATTTTCACACAACTTATGAACATCAGAGGTCCACGGTTGTTCAGCGTCCTACCAACGAGTAACAGAAATATTACAGGAACAACCGTGGACATCTTCAAGAGGAAACTAGATTGTTTCCTTCAAGGAGTGCCGGACCAACCGGGCTGTGGTGGGTATGTGGGCCTGCGGGCCGCTCCAAGCAACAGCCTGGTGGACCAAACTCTCACAAGTCAAGCCTGGCCTCGGGCCGGGCTTGGGGAGTAGAAGAACTCCCAGAACCCCATCAACCAGGTATCAACCAGGTTCCATTCGCCTGCGAGCAGGTTTTTATATACATACTATATAGTTATCATGTCTGTGATGGTAAAAAACATGCGTTTTCTGAAAATTTGATTTTCATGTGAGGGAAATCTTCGAAACCTCTTTACCGATTGCTTTGAAATTTTGACACAACGTTGCATTCGAATAGGCGCATATTTTTATATATCTACTATATACCTGCCTTACCTACAGGAAAAAACATACTATTTTTGAAAAAACAGCACCATCTGTTGGACGTTAGGGCAACACACACCGTAATCTCCGAAAGTTCTTCACCAATTGCTTTGAAATTTTGACACAACGTAGCATTCGAATAGGCGCATCTTTTTATATACCTACTATATAGATGCCAACCCTGTGACAGGTAAAAACATGCATTTTTGAAAAACAGCGCCATCTGTTGCACATAATGGCAACATGCACTAAATATATCACGAATTCCATTTCAATGTTTCCGATTGCATTGATAAATTTTATTTTCATAGATTTAGATTTATTTTATTTTTATTGAATTATTTTGTGACGTTGTGTTGGAATTGAGCTGTGTTGTTTACCATACCGTTCATTTCATAAGTATAAGTATAGATACCACACCTGTGACAGGTAAAACTATTCTTTTCTTGAAGAACAGCGCCATCTGTTGCATGTAAGAGCAACAGACATGTTATACTTGATATATCACGAATTCCATTTCAATGTTTCTGATTGCATTGATAAATTGAATTTTCCTAGATTTTGATTTATTTTCATTTTGATTTAATTATTTTGTGTGAATAGTGTTGGAATTGAGCTGTGTTGTTTTTCCAGGCCATTCATTTCGTGAGAGTAGTTTATTTTTTTATTTTTTCATATTTTCATTTCATTTTTTAACTGTTTTTCTTATATAACAGTGATAGGAATATTAGATTACTTAATGTTCCCAATTTTCTGATGGGAACATCAGACCATTTGGGAAGGCATCGGGCGAGGGAGTGGGTAATGGTTGGGATGATGATGGGACGGAAGTGTGAGATGGTGCGGAGGACGAGGGGACAAGGGAGGGGGTAATGGTGGGGAAGGATGAAGGGACGGGGGAGTTTGGGATGGTGGGGACGAAGGGATGGGGGAAATGGAGAATAGTGGGGAGGACAAAGGGACTTGGGAGTAGGGCATGGTGGGGAGGACAAATGGACAGGGGAGTGGGGCATGGTGGGAAGGAAGAGGGGACGGTGTAGTGGGGAATGGTTAGGAGGCTGAGGAGACGGGTGAGGGGGGGGAATGATGGGGAAGACTGGGGGACAGGGACGGTTGCTGTGGCTCGGCAATGCTGCCACAGCAACGCGTGGCCGGGTACTGCTAGTATATAAATATAATATATAAATATAATATAATATATAAATATAATATAATATATAAATATAATATAATATATAAATATAATATAATATATAAATAATATAATATATAAATATAATATAATATATAAATATAATATAATATATAAATATAATATAATATACAGGATATATAAATATAAATATTTTATTTATTTATTCCCTGTACTGTAATTTACAGTAAAAAATATTTTGTTTCTGGCAGTTCCACTGAGAATACCAATGCCATATACAGTACTGTAACATTTACAGTATCTTATTTTATTTTGTATTTTGGGCCCAAATTTTTTTATTAGACCAAAAGTTCTGGCTTAAGCCGTAAAATAATCATTCTACAAATTATTTGCTAAATTAACTATTTTATATTTTCAGGTATACTAAATTGGGGTTTGCTGGGAACCATGAACCCCAGATGATTATTCCCTCGGCAGTGGCCATCAAGGAGACGGCCAAGGTTGGGGAACAGTCCCAACGCAGACTATGTAAGGGCGTTGAAGATTTAGACTTCTTCATTGGCGATGAAGCTATGGATGCTACTGGATATGCTGTTAAAGTAAGTTGTCAAGACTTGTTGTTATCAGATTAAATTACCTGCACTAATCACTGGGTACTGTGGTCAGGAAGTGTTGCCGCTGATGTCATTAGCTGGTACTGAAACTTGAATAAGCTACAATTATTTATATATGGTACAAATGCAACAACAATTAACAACTTGTAAAAACATATAACAAAAATGTTTCAAGTTCATGTAAACTGGTGCTTAGAACTGTACAGGTACCAATTTGGTTTTTTTTGGTAGATACTGCAGAAAGACTGATACTTATTCATTGTAATTGTTAAAACTGAAGACAACATTATATATTGTGGTCTGAGGGCTTGCAGACAATGACATAGTAAATGAGAAGCACCTGCAAATCTTTATAATAATCACAGCATAACTATTTCTGAGGAATCCACACAGTGACCTTGTAAATGGTCTCGACATCAGTGATTACCGATTAGTAAATACCAAAAACAATCCATTACTATTTTTAATAGCTACCCAGTGTTGCAGTGATATAGAGGAAGTAGGTAGGTGTTTTGATTGCTAGTTTGGGCTTCCCTTGATGATGATACTGTATATATGACATCACTGGAACCTATTTGAATATATCAGTGAGGGTACTTTTTAGAGAAAGTGATACCTCCCTGCAAAGTCCTTCGTTATTAAATAGGATTTTATGGCCGTCATCTTGAATGCTAAGATGGGTAAAATGAGATTGTGAGATCCGTTTAAGTGTCCAGTCAATAAATATAAACAAGTTAATGAATCTTGGGCTATTAAAAGAAACGGGTATTCAAAATAAAGTTTATCATGAATATTCAAGAGTCAAGATTCATCAATTATCTCGCACATTAATTAACAGTTATTAGCCAGCAGACACTCATTAGTTGGCAAATATGGTCAGCTGATAGTCAAGTCATCGGACATGGGCAGTTATGAGATGCAGTTATCAGTTGGCACAGTCATCAGCATCTCAATCATCAGTCAAAATCGTTATCAGTCACATAATAAATCCACGGGAGATACTGGAAGGCCAGGTCCCAAATACACACAATGAAATAACATATTGTAACAAAAAGCTGTGTTTTATATATAAAGCTAGAGAGTAGTGTATTTTACAAAGAGTGTGTAAAGAGCACATACTGTTATTAATTATATATTATATTAATTGTTGTCATAATTTGGACTGTGATAGTATCCAGTACGGCATGGCATTGTGGAGGACTGGGATCTTATGGAGAAGTTCATGGAGCAGTGTATATTCAAATATCTCCGAGCTGAACCTGAGGATCACTACTTCCTGTTGACAGAACCTCCACTCAACACTCCAGAGAATCGCGAGTACACGGCAGGTTAGTGTAGTCTTGCAATGATTTTTAATGTGTTGTGGATGCTTTTATCATTTGTTTCAAATTGTCATCATCTTTTGTGTGTGTGAAAATCTTCCACCAAATATGTCTGTGACGGTCTGTCATTGTAAAAGGTCTTAGAATTTTTTTTTTGTTTATTTCTTCTGTACAATGTTTGCTGTCACTGGAATGTAAAATAAAGTAAGTTTTATTCAGGAAAATACATACATAGTTGATTTACAAACATAATGTTGGATTTATTGATAGAGCTAGTACATACAATACCTAAAGCCACTAGTACACATAGTGTTTCGGTAATGCTCATAGCCTCCTCCCTCCCCTCTTTGTACTTTGACTTTTAATACTGTACAGTACTGTATGTTTTTATAACGTGTCAGTGGCATGGGAAGTTTTTACCTCTTCATACCCAAGATTCACTATTTACCCAAGCATTTTATCAGTTCACAGCAGACTTAGTATCTATGTATCAGACATGTATCTATTAGTATTCTTTTCATCATTGCCATTATTGTCAATATGACTTGCATTAGGAAGCAAGGTGTTTGCCAAGGAAGGTTTGAAAAGTACTTAAGGCAAAGCAGAGGTTCAACATGTATATAGTTTCAAGCGAGACCTTTGTTTTCTTGAAATTTTAATATTTAGCAATTGTTTTGATAAATTATAATTGCTCACTAACACAAATGAATTCAACATTTTTGTCTTGTACGCAAAAGGTATAAATGTTTGTTTCTCTTGCACAGAAATCATGTTCGAGTCTTTCAACGTGCCAGGTCTGTATATTGCGGTGCAGGCAGTGCTCTCGTTGGCAGCTTCCTGGGCATCCCGTCAAGCGACGGAGCGCTCTCTAACTGGAACTGTGATCGACTCGGGCGATGGTGTTACTCATGTTATACCAGTGGTTAGTGTAGCCGGTGTATGAGTTACTTGAACTTTCTAAAATATGCTGTATGAACAGTATCTGTATTTTTATATCGCAAAAGCAATTTAGATGATTTTTCGTACCTTATTTTTTTCCAATCTGTGAATTTATACTATATTACAAAATTTGTATTGTATTTATAAAATGTGAAAATTAAATCTGTTTATTGGCACTCATTTACAAAGTAGGATGTCCTAATATTGTAAGATTTAGTTGTTTAGACAGTTGGAGAAAGTAATTTTTCAGTGTTCTTGAGAGGGTGATTATCTTGAGATGATTTCGGAGCTTTAGTGTCCCCGCGGCCCGGTCCTCGACCAGGCCTCCACCAGGCCTCCACCCCCAGGAAGCAGCCCGTGACAGCTGACTAACACCCGGGTACCTATTTTACTGCTAGGTAACAGGGCATAGGGTGAAAGAAACTCTGCCCATTATTTCTCGCTGGTGCCTGGGATCGAACCCAGGACCACAGGATTACAAGTCCAGCGTGCTGTCCGCTCGGCCGACCGGCTCCCCCAGTGTTAGCCCTAATCACTGTATACCAACCTGCAATTTCAAGAATGCTCACACTGGCTATCTGGACATTTTGAAAATTGGGTGATAATTTCATAGGATTTGTACATGGAGAGTAGAGTGAATGGGGAATAAGTTGTAGGGGTTACCATACATAGCTTCCCTCCCCCCCCCCCCCTCCAAGTCTAATCTCTCGCTAATCAAGGTCGATGATTATTTTAGTGAATTTTTTATTTTGGTATGTGTGTCCAAATTATAATATGCTGTGGTGTTTTGTAACATTTTTGGTGGTAATTCTTTGAGGTAATTCTATTTTTGTATCCTGTTCTGCATCTAAATTTTGGTTATCTCAACAGTTAGAAGTACATTTATAACAGTTATATAAATTGATTTTATTCAGGTCTCTGTACTGTCTTGGTGACAGTTTTGAGAATTTACTGTATAGTTAAGGATGTTTTTTTCCCCCCCCCCTACCTTGTTGAGGTTCTTTACGATGAAGAACAAAATCCATGTTCCTTGTACTATACCACTTAGAAGCTTTGTGGCCCCAACGTTTCTCAAAGATAAATTATCCTGGTGCGGTTACATTTATGCAAGTGTTTTAGTTTGTAGTTGTGGAGTTGATTCAGTCAAATTGCTTTAGGCCATGCAGTCGAGTGCTGTACTGTAGGCTACTGTGTTGAGTTATATATATATACATATATTGCTTTTAAGTTTTGGAGTACCAACTTCCCCAACACAATGGTGACAGTTTTGGGTATAGAATTTGTTAAACTTGTCAGCGCCCGCTGGGTAGGTGTTTCCGATATATCCCGTCAATACCTGACGACACCAACTAATTCGCACTTTGATACTTCTATGGATTTCCATAATCTTGTAGTTTTAAGAACTAACACTTCTTATAATGGCTAGCTTTCTATGCTAACCTTATGTGATCTAAATTAGAAATACCATTCCTTGGCATTATTATATTATCATTACTGTACTCTTTTGGGAGTCTGTGACCCCTATTACGGAAATTTTTTGAACTTTATCATTTGGGTGGAAAATATAATTTTCATCATAAAACATTTTTCTTAACTTTGCATTGACTGATTACTTAAATATTTAATGGACATTTTTTCTGGTTGCTTCAATTTGAATGTGCAGGATGTATTATAGTTCGAAAATGCAGTACAATATTTAAAATTATAATGCTGTATCTTCTCATTTAGGCTGATGGGTACGTCATTGGAAGCTGCATCAAACACATTCCGATTGCCGGCCGAGACATCACATACTTTGTGCAGAGCTTGTTGAGAGAGAGGGAACCAAATATTCCACCACAGTTGAGTATGGAGACTGCTAAGGCTGTGAAAGGTAAGAGGTGAATCAAGCATTAGATCATCTAGTTACAAAGTTTCTCATAGATAATTGCCTATTATGCCCTTGTACTAATTGGCTAATTCTCTTTCAAACTTGTGATCATCATCTTGGCCATTCTTTCCTCCTATTCTTATATTTTACTCTTGTACACTTCAGCACTCTTTATCTCATTCCGTGAACATGCTCAAACCATTTTGGAGCTCTGTCTTATTCATATGTACTGTAATAACTATCTAGCTATTGTGTGTGTTTTTGCTGTATACTTAAAAGCCTATATTTTGTGATGCAGCTATTCTCTTTTTTAAGTGTTCCTTTGTACTGGTGAATATTTAGCATAATATCAGTTTTGAATATGATATTTATTATAGTGATTGTTTACAGAGAAGTTCAGCTACATCTGCCCAGATATTGCAAAAGAATTCAATAAGTACGATAGTGACCAGTCAAAATGGATTAAGAGATACGAAGGAAAGAATCCGGTGAACAACCAGACCTTTGGTATTGATATTGGCTATGAGCGCTTCCTGGGACCCGAGATCTTCTTTCATCCAGAGGTATTAATGCTGACACATTTAGAATGATGGTGTTTGTGTAATTGTACATTCCTACTGCCCAAATGAACTCTGAATTATATTGGCCAAGTTCACTCGGCCTAAAATTATTTAATTATGTCGTGTTCTCTACTTTTTAAACCAGCATTTTCTAGATAGTATGCTTGATAAGAGTAAATTTTGAAATTTTGTTAATGAATGGATCTGGATAATGTTTGTTATTGTTGAACGTTAATATATAAAATGATAGCTTTGCATTTTTTGTTTTGTTTCTGTAGGATATTAATTTTAAAGTTGACAATTGGTAATGGTTTCATACATATTATTACCCAGTTCCCACTTTCATGGTGTGGTAAGGTATCAGATGTAGATAAAATGGTAAGTGTGTGATTTAGTAAAAAGAAAATAAAAACGTTAAAAATATTACTTGATCGTCCATTATACTATTCACAATTCATTAACACTAGCCGTCAGCCATAGTAGCAGCAGCCTCATCACTTTTTAGACTAGATGACAGTGCTCCTTGTGAATGGTTGTATATACAAATATATTTACTCCATTCTTCCACTTCCATTGCCTTTACTCATACCATATCCTTGTGTTGTTCCTACTTGATCACACTTGCACCCTGCTTCCTTGCATTCACTTCATCCTTCCTCATTTGTTCACAGCTTATTTGCATTCGCTCCCCACTGTTTCACTCTCGCTCGTCGTGTCTCTGTGACTTCTTCCTGGCCTTCTCCTCCTCGTATCCTTAAATTCACCCGAACATGTGCTCTTCGTCAGTCAACCATTGTTTGCTCAATATGCTCGCCTTAATCTTAAAGTGAATTAACTTTTGCATGCCACATCTCTATATTGCATTTTCATTCCTCATTCCATTACGCTCCATACCACATTCTCGTCTCTGTCATACAAGTTGGCACTCGGAATTTTCATATTTATTCCCTACCTTTTGTTCATATTCACTTTAAAGTCTTCTCTTATACAGATCTGAAAGGTCCTTAACTGGTCCACATAGTTCTTTCATTCTACTAAAAAGAGTGAAACCATATAAACTACATATTGTATATCAAATTTGCAATGGCCACTCTCCAGTTATTCATTAGGATTATACCTTACCCTAGGCATACACCTCCTTCATAACATATTTAGATTGAATAACGCGAGTGACAAACTCCGACAAACATCTTCATTAACACTATCGGTAACTTTGGACCGGACTCTCGCCCATTATTTTTCTCTCGAGTCCTAACCGAGGACTGGACTTGCGTCCACTACAAAAATATTTGTATAAAATTAATTTTTTATCCAATCGACCTAGGGATAGTATCAAAATAAGCGCCTTTAGAATGCGCACAATTTGATACCAAAATGAAAGATGTAACGTGAAACTTGATGTCTGAACACTTATATGATTATAAATAGGTTTTTGGTCAAAATTTTATAATACAGTATTTGTTAAAATTCTATTTATTGTGCTATTATGTTGGGACTAGTTTTAAAATGCACGCCTTTATGTCACGAACAATTTGATACCAAAATATAAGATGTAACACACACATTTATGTCAGAACACTGGAAAGATATAAATAATTTTATGATGAGCTTCCAGAATTAAAATATTTGTTAAAATTCCAGTTAATGCTCTATTATTATGGGACTAGTTTTAAAATACGCTCCTTTTTATTGCGAACAATTTGATACCGAAATGAAAGACGTAACATGAAAATTGATGTTATCAAACTGAACGAGTATACACATTAGGTCGCAGTGTACAAATTGGTGCTTGTTCACGGGTAACTTTAGGCTTTTCTGTGGGCAGGCACTCCAGGCTTTTGTACATTATATTCATACACATCTGTAGGGAATTTAATTGCAAACACAATGATACCAAGACGAGCGACGTAGCATGAGAATTAAGGTGAGAAAAATGGAATGAGTATGCACATTTTACTGATTTTGTGCGCTCACGGGTAACTTTTGCCGACTTTAGGCTTTGCTGTTGGGAGTCACGCTAGTCTTTTGGACATTATATTTATACACACCTGTAGGGAATTTAATTGCGAATATGATGCCAAAATGAACGACGTAGCACGAGAATTAAGGTGAGAAAGCTGAAACGAGTATACACATTTAGGTGTCAACACGCGCTTACCCGCACGCTCGCCCGCACGTTGGGTGCATGACCCCTAAGTTGACCGCGCGCATGCCCGGTGACCGATAGTGTTAACATTAGAGCAGACAATCATTATATCGTTAACTTTACACATATTCTGCTACTTGCATAGAAACTTATTACACAGTTGATCAGCTTTTAGCTCTACCAGTTCCATACAAGCTCAACATTCTTCAGAGTCCTTTTCCATTAACGTTTTCATTCGTGTTTTCTTTTTAAAGTAAACAAATATCGTAGACTTTAGTCTCTTGAGTGCCTTCTCTGCAAGCCATCTCGATGCAAATACCTTTACACACCCTCTTCCACCACAGTATCCACCTTGTACATCATTGATAAAGTTATCTGTAATTTCATGAATGGTACTCTTGTGATCACTGTTCTACCACACAATTTCATTATTTAAAACACAGAATGTATTAGTATTAATGCTTTCATTGCATAAATTATTAAATCTGTAGCTTTCATTTTATTCTTGGGACACCATTTTCACCTATTATGTAAATCTCAGTATTATATTGTTAATTTACCATTCAGATCACCAATTACAATTAATGGTCTTGCCACCTCAATTTCAGTTTGCTAACCCTGACTTCACTGTTCCAATCAGTGAAGTTGTAGATAATGTGATCCAGAACTGCCCCATCGATGTCCGTCGTCCTCTATATAAGAATATCGTTTTGTCTGGTGGATCAACCATGTTTAAAGACTTCGATCGCCGTCTACAGAGGGATGTGAAGCGTATTGTTGATGCTAGACTACGAATCACAGAACAACTCAGTGGTGGTCGCATTAAGGTGTGTTCTAATATTAAAATATAAGTAAAGATCCACATTATATAATTAAATAAACTTGTATTGTTTTCTTTATCAGGGTGATCAGAACAGTAAGGACTAGTACTACAGTTTCTTTAGTGGGTCTTACTAAGATATGTAATTGCATTCTTTTTCAGCCCAAGCCCATTGATGTAAATGTTATTGCGCACAAAATGCAGCGTTATGCAGTTTGGTTTGGTGGCTCTATGCTTGCATCAACTGTAAGTATGTTAAGTCATTCATTATCATTGCCCACTTTCTCAATTTCATGGGTGGAGAGGCATCACGTCAGGGAGGGGGAGGGGAGGGTGAAAATTTCATATTTTCCCAAGTATAAGATGCAGAGTGGGTTCTGGTAATATATCATGCAAAAATTCTTGAACTTTCAAAGCTGCTTTTTAACACGTTTTATGACTTGATAACTTTTCCCTTAAAATCAGTCTCTCCCAGATTTTCCTTTTTTGAACATGACAATTCTTTGGAGATATACATATGCCTAATGTGGTTAGGCAGTAGAATTGCTAGAGCTGCTATGCCCTGCTTATAAGTTCATCTGTCATTGGCACATTATTTATTCAGGCTGAATATGATCTTTACCTTATTTCCCATTTTTATGGGGTTTGAAGGTATCATCATGGAAATGATAGGAAAGTGTATAGAAAAAGATGATTACAGACACTGTTGTGTAATGCAGAATTACACTGATCTATTCACCATATCTTGCACAGTAGAAAGCACTCAAGAGTACCCAGGTTATGGGTAACGACGTGTATCAGTGCTATACTGACGGTTCTGTAGAAGGTGTACCAGATGTGCATGTAATATATTTAAGCAATCTTCTCGTACATACAGCAGTGAACCATGTCAATGACTGGACTAGTACAACTCAAACTAAACTTGCCGGCATATACCTTGCCACTGAATTTTTAAAAGACAAAGGTAGTGGACTTGTATATGGTGACTCGCAGAGTGCACTCCTGGCATTGAACACCAAGTAAATAGTCAGTGATATTTGAAGGAATGATTTAGCTGTTAAAGAAAATGGTTTTTATATTAATTTCCTTTGAATACCATCACATGTTGGCATCTCAAAGCATGATGCTGTTGACATGCTTGCAAAAACAGCCTTTATAAAACCAGTACTTGTAGTAGAAATTGATATGGGCATTTCATTAGCAGTGACAAAGAGAATACTCAAACAAATATTTTGTGAAAATCTTACTGACCTGCCAAATTCACAAAGACAGGAAAGCTGTACCATTAAACATTATGATAAATATCATGAGGAGACATTCATATATGAATCTATTAGAGCAAGAACTGCAATGTGATTCTATAGTGGCCAGAATACTCCTGGGATATAGACATATCTGGCAGCTTTCTCAAACCCCAAATGTTGAATACACAATGTCAACTTTGTGAAAGAGAAAATATGCACGCTCTTGAACATTATATTGTAGAATGTCCACTATTGACTGACTTTTGCCCTCCTGGGCTGAGGTATGCTGAACTCTGTAAATACTATATGAATATTGGAACACTTAATGATATATTGGACTTGTACCTAAGACTGAATATGTAATGCTTTAGTTATACAATGTCAAAGTGGGAGACATAAATGTACTCGCCTATTTGTGCTTGCGGGTGTTGAGCTCTGGCTCTTTGTTTCTTTGTCCTCGTACTGTCCCGTTTTCTGTTTTAGGTCATCTGGTAGGTTAGTAGAGGACACTTTAAATTGACAGTTTTCTTGATGTTGGGGAAACCTTAGGAGGACAGGGCTGCCTCATATCCCTTTCTAGTGCTACACAATGTAGTCATACTGGCTTAGTACTCTCCTGATAATTTTCTTTCCTTCCTTGGTTACATATTTATTTTTTTGTTTTTTTCAGCCTGACTTCTACCAGGTGTGTCACACAAAAGCAGAGTACGAGGAGAAGGGGCCGAGCATCTGCAGACACAACCCAGTATTTGGAGCCATGGCATAATCAACGATGAAATTGACTTAAAGTCAAGTATATGAGAAATGGTTTGTTGGGAGAGTAATCCTTGTGTCATTAAGGATCACTTGGGTTAATCTGGCCTTGCTGTTGATGTGTTGTAAACTTGCGAGCATTTGAGAGATTGTTGGAATGAATGTAGTGAAGTATGTGCCATTGTAGTGAAACTCGTTTACATTTTGAGTCATTTTTTTCTGTGTACAGTGCAGTTTATCTATTCCCATATCTTTTGAAGATTCATTTTCTTTTGTTTCCAGAAAGTATGAGTTCCTTGCTTATTCTTATTTAAAATAGTATTTAATACTAAAATAGTTCTTCAGTCATGTGTTGAATGAGGCTTTATTTACGTACCATATTTAGTATGTTTCTTTTCCATTACTTAAATTTCTTGTCAAATAAGAAGATAATTTGGTCATTGCTTTAATACTATTAAAAATAGTTCTTCTTGTGGCAAGGAATTATGGCCTAGCAAATACAAAAGCTTTGCATTGACAAAAATATTGATTTTCAGGTATGTTTTAAGTGAAAGCTAAATATTAGTTCATTTTTATATTCTTACCATTGTCATTATCAGTGTACATAAATTCACAAAGGGTTGTTAAATGTACAAAAAATAATTCATTGCAATGTTCTTTTATCCTTTAGTTTACTTATTAATCCCATGTAAATAAACTTATTTTTATTTGTGATTCTGGTGTATGAAATGCCAGATTTCATTAATTATACTGTAAAATGATTTGACCTATAAGGCTTTTTAAAGTAGACCTCATAGACTTGTTTATGAGGAACCCATGATGGCATGAACGTTTGATCATCATGAGGGTAATGTTTGGCTAAAGAATAATTACTTGAAAAGATTTATGGTTTTTATGCAATTTTGTGGGAATCTGATCTTGTAGGTTTACAGTCCTATTTTACACTATGGTGATTTGGTTATCAATAGTGACGTTTTCCTATGTAAATCCCAAAGATTTTTATATATTGCCAACCTGCCTGGTGCTGCAGTTTGTTGTTACTTAATTGTAGTGTATCAGACTGGCTTGCACAGTGACGTAGTTGTTTAAATCATGAGTATAATACACAGTTAATATATATTTAGATTTAAGACTTGCATTTCATAAAGCCTTGGCACTAATGTGAAGATGTTTTGCCAAATGAACTATCATTTACCTTGTATATATTTGTTTTCTTAAAAGGAATTTTCTTTCTTTGGGGTGAAGTAAGTTTTATAATTTACAATGGAGTTAATATGCGCAATATTCATAATAAGGTGGAAAACAATTATTTTCCAATTACTGTATTGGACATTTGTCATGCAATGCTTGATCTAAAATTCCTTTTTAACACTTGTTTGTAATAGCAGTGAATTGCATTCAATAACCCAAAATTGTGATTTATTTCCAAATGTTGCTGTGATTATTTGTATGTAATTGTTAAAAATAAATCATTTGCAGATATCTGATTTTTACATATAAAGGTAACCTCAAAGAAGTATGTGACTTTTGATGAATTTATTCATTTAATTTTGTTCAGATGTATTTTAGATTCAAGGAAGTTTATTAAAATTCTGTGTATAGTACTTATGATACAAATTTCTAAAGTATGATAATCATGGGGCCTGTCCAAAGAACCAGGATTCTTGGCCAGGAGACAGGGAAATAATAACCAAAATTTGTAGACTGAAAGATGTTATCATAGCTCAAATAATACTTTGCTAAACGTATCTTTGTCTATTCAGCTTGTATGGGGGATCCAGGTGGTAAAAAATTGTCGAGGAAAGCAAGATCTTCTGCCGAGAGATAAAAGGTTTATTTGCGAACTGAAAGTCCTCTGCAATGCCCCAAAACTGAAACTAAATTAACAACTAGGCATTCGTGAAGGTGAAATTCCTAGCCCTAACTTGTTCAGTGTACTAATACATGCCTTACTAAAATCAATCTCAACTTTGTTAAAAAAATTATAATTATATATGTAGATGGCATTGTACAGTACATGCTAAATCCCACAGTAAGATTACTTGGTTACCTTAAGATGGTTTTGGGGCTTAGCATCCCTGCGGCCCGGTCCTCGACCAGGCCTCCTGGTCGAGGACGCAGATGAAAACGATCTTAAATTGCATACAGCTTGTAAAGCTGTTGCCTATTCTTGTATTACTCAAAATGATTAAAAACATTGCAGTAGACAGGCTGATCGTAATCTTGGGCTATTAAACAGTCTATAAAGTGTCATTAGATGAAAACTCCAAGATGAATTTGAAGAAACCGAGTGTAAAGAGGTACTAGCAGTCCAATTGTCTGTCACGATTAAATGAGTAAAAAAAAAAAAAAAAAAAAAAAAAGAGGATAGGGCAAGTAACAAAATCTAACTTTTTTGTTATTTGTGTTTATATACAAGAGTTCTTACATTTTTGTAAAGCCACTAGCGCACATAGCGCTTTCGGCATGTCCTTGATCCTAATATTCCCTGGAATACGACCTCCCCAAATCATTTAACAACTAGGTACCCATTCACTGTTGGGTAAACAGAGGCTACAGTTAAGGATTGGCGCCCGGCCAGGATACGAACTCAGGTCAGAGCACTCGCAAAGTGCTGGGCGAGTGTCTTACCACTGCGCCACAGGAACTGTATATGACATGTCATGTTGTGTCTGCATTGACTGACATATCACAGCTTGAATTTTACTTGGCTACAAGCATATTTGGCAGTTCAGCTTGCATGGGGGATCCAGGTGGCATGAAATGTGTGCATCAGATAACAAGGATGGGGGGAAAGGGAACTATCAGGCACAAACTGTGTGAAAATTGAACTTTATGTACAGATAGATCTAAACTTACTTTTAATGAAATGACAAAACATTTAATTGCTAATGCTAAAATGTCACTTCTTGCAGATAAAGGAAAACATAATAAAACTGTTGCAAATTTATGTACCATAGCAGAAAATGGCTTTGCTTCAATATATAATACAGTAAGTTCCTTCACACTGTTCCCCTATCCTATACTAGTGTCCCTTTTATGTACTATGTAGTCATAATGTCTTAGTGCTTCCTTCTCATAATTTCCTTCCTTTTCCAATGTATAGTATTATATTGTTGTAGATAGTAGTTGCAGTGCAAGCAGTAGTCTGTACTATCATTATAATAAAGTATAAAATGTACAGATAAATTGCTAAAACTGGTGTCATACAACATTCACTGGCTCGGATTAAAGACCTTTTATGCTTTCTAGGATCTTTTTACACACTGCTCATAGGACGAATGTGGGATAACAATAAACTACCACTCACAGGATGAGTGTGGGGGCGCTATCATGCATAATAAAATTGCAGCCACTGGCAACAACAATCAATCGAGTATTATCTTGCTTTTAGATTACGCTTCATTTAATGTGGTTCAAGTCTTGATCATGGTACTACAGAAGGGACATAAATTTCCTTCGATGTGTTAATTTCAGTAATTCAAAATTTCCTATATGGTGAGACTACAAGAAAACTCAGTTTATATGTCTAAAAAGGTGAAGAGTAAGGGGTGAATGACTAAATTATTCGAATGGAAGAAAGGACTAACAAATTAAGGGGATATTAATAGGGTGATATAAATTTGTCAAATTTATCAAATTTGAACACACAACGAAGGATACAAACTTGATAAATTTATATTGAGAAATTAAGACTGGTAAATATTGATTTCAAATAGGATTGTTGAATTATTTTCTATTCCATAGCAGAGTAGCTGGAATTGATCTTCGTTGAACTTCTCTTGGAATATTAAATATATTTATTTCTTTTTATTATTTGTTATTCAGAGACAATTTTTGTCGTTTGTATTTATTTATATATGAGTTCTTACACAGCCACTAGCACGCATAGCGTTTCGGGCAAGTCCTTAATCCAAATTTTCCCCGGAATACGACTCGTCAAATTGTTTAACAACGAGGCACCCATTCACTGCTGGGTGAACAGAGTCTACAGTTAAGGATTGGCGCCCAGTCAATCGTCCCCGGCCAGGATACGAACCCAGGCCAAAGCGCTCGCGAAACGCCAGGCGAGTGTGTAACCACTTCGCCACGGGGATTGCTGATTTCGTATGAGTATTTGCTTTCTACCACCACCCTGTATTTTATAATGTGTTCTTTATTGTAAAAGGTTACAACTCGCTTAGCACTAACATACATACATCATTACCGCTATAAAAGCAAACCAAAAGCATTATATTTGTTAATTATTAAGGCATTGTTAATGATTCCGTCACACCCACCTACGTCACTCGGACGGCGGCATCTGATTGGTCGAGAGCCTCTGTTTACCAGTGTGTTACCAGTGTCATTAAATTTTTTTGTAATTATTTTCCATTTCCCTGGATATAATTATCAAAACCACTTATAACCACACATTATGATTTACAAATTAAATCAATCGCCCAAGTCATATAGGAACTTTACTAAGCGTTTGCTAGGTTAAAAAAAGAAAATATATATATTTAAAAAGTGCCCGCTTGATGGTAGCCTTCCCATGTGGCGCTGCGGGAACGTCGTCACGAGACAGGAGTGACAGCTGGTGGAGGGAAGACCCCGCCGCATCTTGGACCGCATCTTGGGGGCCACATCTTGGGGACCACATCTCGTGCCACACCCAACGCCACCTGAAGATGAAGTGTACAGAGGCGCCAGAAGCCACTACTAATGCTGGGTGCAGCGACTTGCTGCTGTATCAAGGTGAGTAGTCACGTGTCTTGGAAGTGTTTGCTGGTCTTAGATGTTATACTGTTAAAGAGGTTCCACGTTTAGAATTGGGCAGATTGATTGCAATTTGTAAAATGGTGTGTCATGTTCTGTGACAAGGAACGAGTTTATGCAGTTGACAGTAGTAGCCTGCCTTCCCACGTTGCAACAAGATTTGATATCAACATCAATTTTTGAGGTTGCTGCGGTAATTGCTATTGATTCCGTGCAAGGCCAAATGTTAAACCAAAGAATGAGTGTCAGTGTGTGTTGGTAGACTTGTACTCGCCTAATTGTACTCACCTAGTTGTGCTTGCGGGGGTTGAGCTCTGGCTCTTTGGTCCCGCCTCTCAACTGTCAATCAACTGGTGTACAGATTCCTGAGCCTACTGGGCTCTATCATATCTACATTTGAAACTGTGTATGGCATCTGCGTCCACCGCATCACTTCCTAGTGCATTCCATCCGTTAACTACTCTAACACTGAAAAATCCCTGAATCCACTGAAAAATTGTGTATCCCTTCACGACAAGTTTGTCGTGAGGGTTTGAGTTTGAGGACAAGTTTCAGCAGCCAGCTACTGCTTCATTATAGGAGGTGACATTACAGAGGGCCTCTACCTCCTGAGGTGTGAGGGGGGCCTCTACCTCCTGAGGTGTGAGGGGGGCCTCTACCTCCTGAGGTGTGAGGGGGGCCTCTACCTCCTGAGGTGTGAGGGGGGCCTCTACCTCCTGAGGTGTGATTGGGGGCCTCTACCTCCTGAGGTGTGATTGGGGGGCCTCTACCTCCTGAGGTGTGAGGGGGGGGCCTCTACCTCCTGAGGTGTGAGGGGGGGGCCTCTACCTCCTGAGGTGTGAGGGGGGGGCCTCTACCTCCTGAGGTGTGAGGGGGGGGCCTCTACCTCCTGAGGTGTGAGGGGGGGGCCTCTACCTCCTGAGGTGTGAGCCTCTACCTCCTGAGGTGTGAGGGGGGGCCTCTACCTCCTGAGGTATGAGGGGGGGCCTCTACCTTCTGAGGTGTGAGGGGGGGCCTCTACCTTCTGAGGTGTGAGGGGCGCCTCTACCTCCTGAGGTGTGAGGGGCGCCTCTACCTCCTGAGGTGTGAGGGGCGCCTCTACCTCCTGACGTGTTGGTTCAGTATTGGTGTGTTTGGGACCAGGTATATTAATGATTAATTGTCAAGGTAATGTATATTGCATTATGCTTGAGTTAGATGGTATCTGATTACAAGGTGGCAAATTGTCAAAATTATTCTCTTTGGGAAGTTTTTTATTGTTTAGTGTTATTGTGTTTTATTCACAAATGGCTTCTCCCAGTTTTCAAGCAGATTGGAAACAAGGCACAGTACAATCTTCTGTTTTTCACTGAACCACAAATATGGCAGTGTGAAAAAGTGTTGATTAGATAAAGACTACGAAAAAAGTAGTCTCAAAAGACATGTGCCTTACAGGCCATACTATCTTGTGCTCCACATTTATCTCCCTAATCTCACATGTTAGTATCTTGGAAGGTATTTTCACCCTTGTTCTATGTGTACTGAGGAGTCTTGGCATAGTTGGCCAGCTACGCATTACCTGATAGCTTGAGGACCAATGCACTCATGTCAGCAGGCTCGGTCCAGAATTAACCAAATATATCTGGAGTGACTGTGTGAGTGTGTACTCACCTAGTTGTGCTTGCAGGGGTTGAGCTTTGGCTCTTTAGTCCTGCCTCTCAACTGTCAATCAACTGGTGTACAGGTTCCTGAGCCTACTGGACTATATCATATCTACATTTCAAACTGTGTATGGAGTCAGCCTCCACCACATCACTTCCTAGTGCATTCCATCTGTAAACTACTCTGACACTGAAAAAGTTCTTTCTAACGTCCTTGTGGCTCATTTGGGTACTCAGTTTCCACCTGTCCCCCCTTGTTCGTGTACCCCCGTGTTCAACAGTTTATCCTTTTCAACTCTGTCAATTCCTATGGGAATTTTGTAGGTCGTGATCATGTCTCCCCTTACTCTTCTGTCTTCCAATGTCGTGAGGTGCATTTCACGCAGCCTTTCCTCATAACTCATGCCTCTTAGTTCTGGGACTAGCCTAGTGGCATACCTCTGAACTTTTTCCAGCTTTATCTTGTGCTTAACAAGATACGGGCTCTATGTGGGGCTGCATGCTCCAAGATTGGTCTTTCATATGTGGTATACAAGGTTCTAAATGATTCCTTACACAGGTTCCTGAAGGCAGTTCTGATGTTAGCCAGCGACTTTCCCTGTGTGAGAGTGTGAGCAAGTGTGAGTATGAGTATTAGTATGAGTGAGTGTGAGTGAGTATGAGTATGAGTACGAGTGTGAGGGAGTGTGAGTGCGAGGGAGTGTGAGTGTGAGTTTGTGTGAGTGTGAGTGAGTTTGTGTGAGTGTGAGTGAGAGTTTGTGTGAGTGTGAGTGAGAGTTTGTGTGAGTGTGAGTGAGAGTTTGTGTGAGTGTGAGTGAGAGTTTGTGTGAGTGTGAGTGAGAGTTTGTGTGAGTGTGAGTGAGAGTTTGTGTGAGTGAGAGTTTGTGTGAGTTTGTGTGAGTTTGTGAGAGTTTGTGAGAGTTTGTGTGAGTTTGTGTGAGTTTGTGAGAGTTTGTGAGAGTTTGTGAGAGTTTGTGAGAGTTTGTGAGAGTTTGTGAGAGTTTGTGAGAGTTTGTGAGAGTTTGTGAGAGTTTGTGAGAGTTTGTGAGAGTTTGTGAGAGTTTGTGAGAGTTTGTGTGAGTTTGTGAGAGTTTGTGAGAGTTTGTGTGAGTGTGTGTGAGTGTGTGTGAGTTTGTGTGAGTGTGTGTGTGTGTGTGTGAGTGTGTGTGAGTGAGTGTGAGTGAGTGTGTGTGAGTGTGAGTGTGTGTGAGTGTGAGTGTGTGTGAGTGTATGAGTGTGTGAGTGTATGAGTGTATGAGTGTGAGAGTGTATGAGTGTGAGAGTGTATGAGTGTGAGAGTGTATGAGTGTGAGAGTGTATGAGTGTGAGAGTGTATGAGTGTGAGAGTGTATGAGTGTGAGAGTGTATGAGTGTGAGAGTGTATGAGTGTGAGAGTGTATGAGTGTGAGAGTGTATGAGTGTGAGTGTATGAGTGTATGAGTGTGAGAGTGTATGAGTGTGAGAGTGTATGAGTGTGAGAGTGTATGAGTGTGAGAGTGTATGAGTGTGAGAGTGTGAGAGTGTGAGAGTGTGAGAGTGTATGAGTGTGAGAGTGTATGAGTGTGAGAGTGTGAGAGTGTGAGAGTGTATGAGTGTGAGAGTGTATGAGTGTGAGAGTGTATGAGTGTGAGAGTGTGAGAGTGTGAGAGTGTGAGAGTGTGAGAGTGTGAGAGTGTATGAGTGTATGAGTGTGAGAGTGTGAGAGTGTATGAGTGTGAGAGTGTGAGAGTGTGAGAGTGTGAGAGTGTGAGAGTGTGAGAGTGTGAGAGTGTATGAGTGTGAGAGTGTATGAGTGTGAGAGTGTATGAGTGTGAGAGTGTGAGAGTGTGAGAGTGTATGAGTGTATGAGTGTGAGAGTGTGAGAGTGTGAGAGTGTGAGAGTGTGAGAGTGTGAGAGTGTGAGAGTGTATGAGTGTGAGAGTGTATGAGTGTGAGAGTGTGAGAGTGTGAGAGTGTGAGAGTGTGAGAGTGTATGAGTGTATGAGTGTGAGAGTGTGAGAGTGTGAGAGTGTGAGAGTGTATGAGTGTATGAGTGTGAGAGTGTGAGAGTGTGAGAGTGTGAGAGTGTGAGAGTGTATGAGTGTGAGAGTGTATGAGTGTATGAGTGTGAGAGTGTGAGAGTGTGAGAGTGTGAGAGTGTATGAGTGTGAGAGTGTATGAGTGTGAGAGTGTGAGAGTGTGAGAGTGTGAGAGTGTGAGAGTGTATGAGTGTATGAGTGTGAGAGTGTGAGAGTGTGAGAGTGTGAGAGTGTATGAGTGTATGAGTGTGAGAGTGTGAGAGTGTGAGAGTGTGAGAGTGTATGAGTGTATGAGTGTATGAGTGTGAGAGTGTGAGAGTGTATGAGTGTGAGAGTGTATGAGTGTGAGAGTGTGAGAGTGTGAGAGTGTATGAGTGTGAGAGTGTATGAGTGTATGAGTGTGAGAGTGAGAGAGTGTGAGAGTGTGAGAGTGTGAGAGTGTGAGAGTGTATGAGTGTGAGAGTGTATGAGTGTGAGAGTGTATGAGTGTGAGAGTGTACGAGTGTGAGAGTGTACGAGTGTGAGAGTGTACGAGTGTGAGAGTGTACGAGTGTGAGAGTGTACGAGTGTGAGAGTGTACGAGTGTGAGAGTGTACGAGTGTACGAGTGTGAGAGTGTACGAGTGTGAGAGTGTACGAGTGTGAGAGTGCGAGAGTGCGAGAGTGCGAGAGTGCGAGAGTGCGAGAGTGCACGAGTGCGAGAGTGCACGAGTGCGAGAGTGCGAGAGTGCGAGAGTGCGAGAGTGCGAGAGTGCGAGAGTGCACGAGTGCGAGAGTGCACGAGTGCGAGAGTGCACGAGTGCGAGAGTGCACGAGTGCGAGAGTGCACGAGTGCGAGAGTGCACGAGTGCGAGAGTGCACGAGTGCGAGAGTGCACGAGAGCGAGAGTGCACGAGAGCGAGAGTGCACGAGAGCGTGAGTGCACGAGAGCGTGAGTGCGAGAGTGCGTGGGAGAGTGAGAGCGTGGGAGAGAGTGAGAGTGTGAGTGTTAGCGAGTGTGTGAATGTGTGAGTGAGTGTACTCGCCTAATTGTGCTTGCGGGGGTTGAGCTCTGGCTCTTTAGTCCCGCCTCTCAACCGTGAATCAACAGGTGTACAGGTTCCTGAGCCTATTGGGCTCTATCATATCTATACTTGAAACTGTGTATGGAGTCAGCCTCCACCACATCACTTCCTAATGCATTCCATTTGTCAACTACTCTGACACTAAAAAATTTCTTTCTAATATCTCTGTGGCTCATTTGGGCACTCAGTTTCCACCTGTGTCCCCTAGTGCGTGTGCCCCTTGTGTTAAATAGCCTGTCTTTATCTACCCTATCAATTCCCTTGAGAATCTTGAATGTGGTGATCATGTCCCCCCTAACTCTTCTGTCTTCCAGCGATGTGTGTGTGTGTGTGTGTGTGTTTTTATACATTAGATTTTTCTATTTGAATAAGAAAGAATATTATTCAGATAGCTGTTTTGGGTTTTAACACTATTTTAATGATATGTTTTGTGTTTTAACACTTTTTATTATATATTTCTAAATATAGAAGGTTCATTAATGTTTTTCCATTTCATGTTGGTGACTGCTGTGGCAGAGGCCTTGTCATGGTAGGTATAAATATTAAGGTGTTCTGTATCCATAGTCAATACACCAAAAAGTGGTGTTCCTTATATTGAATTTGAAAAATATTTTGTTTGATGATCCCACTGTTATAAGATTTTTTCTCATAAACCCAATCTATATAATGTACCTGTACTATAGAATTTGCTAAATTTGCCTCCCCCCCCCCTCCTTTCCCAGTGTCAATATTGTATACACAGTTTAACAAAAGTTATTATTTTGTACTCTCATACCACTTTTAAACTTTTGTTTTGCTTTAAGTATTGAGAAAGAATAGTAAGTGTACTGTAACTTAATGTTTAGTGTAGTATAATGAGAATAAAAGTAAAGGAGGAAGTGTTAAAGTTGTTTGAGCATATGAAGCGAGGTGGGACATGACAAACATAATAACAACAATAATAATAATAATATTGGATAAAAACTCACACTTGTGTATTTGTGAAATTTATGTAAGGAATTTACATCAAGTCTTTTGCACTCTGCTGAGTGCTTTGTCAAGGTCTGAGTGTGTAATTAGGACGAGACTTACATCTCAACATCTAATCTTTAGACGGATTAGACATTGAGATGTAAGTCTTATCCTAATCACACACTCAGACCTTGACAAAGCACTCAGGAGAGTGCGAAAGACTTGGTGTAAATTCCTTACATAAATTTCACAAATACACAAGTGTGAGTTTTATCCTATATTATTATGTGTGTGAGAAGACATTACCATTATTACTACTACCTGTACTAATAATAATAATACACTTTGAAATCACTATGGCATGATATATCAGTGAAAATCATTGGAGCAATCTGGAGATTTGAATCTGCATTCTGGGTTACTCAAACTGCGTTCCTTACCCCACTGTACCACAACTTGCTATAAGTATAGCATGACATGACATGATAGCATAAGTATAACATGCTCCCTGTTCTTAAATGCAAATCCTGCTCTGAAACTCTTCCTGGACAGATGTAATAGGACCCATTATCACCACACCAGAAATAAATATCTCTTTGATATCCCCAGAGTTAAACTTAATCTGTGTAAACACTCTATGCAAATAAAGGAACCCAGTTTATGGAACTCGCTCCCTACTGAATTGAAAAGCTGTCCAACTTTTACATCATTCAAAATCAATACTAAAAAGTACCTAATTTCATCTTCATAGTTTTTCACTTTTTGCCTTAAAATTGCACTGTATCTATTGCTACCCAATCTCCCAACCTTTATGTTCCCAATTTGAACATCTTTACCATTGTGATCATTGCTGTCTTCTTATGTGCTGCCAATCTGCTGTATGGTGTTTATTAATCTTGTTTATCTGTATCTTTTGCTACCCAGTCTCCCAATCTTTATGTACCCAATCTGAACATCTTTACCATTGTGATCATTGCTGTCTTATATGTGCTGTCAATCTGCTGTATGGTGTCTATTAATCTTGTTTAAATTACTAATCAAGCTGTCAATGTAATCAATCAGAGCTTTAATATAACAATGTGCTTTAATATACTTACTAAGCTCTCTCATCTCATTTTTCTCTTGCAATGTATCTTTATCATTTATCAATTCTGATAGAAATTACCTACTTAAAATTATGTTAGATTAAGGACCTGCCCGAAACGCTGCGCGTACTAGTGGCTTTACAAGAGTGTAAATACTGTACTATCCAATGTATTCTCACAAACCCAATGTACCTTCTTGTATATAAATAAATAAATAAATAAATAAATAAGTAATTTAACCCGAGATCCTTCTGAATCCACTAGGGGTCTTGAGGTACCGAGCTGATAACGAAAACCAAGTGGTTTATAAATTTTACGCGTACACTCTGGTGTAGGTAATGGGATTCCCCACCGTGTGTTTTGTTCAAATATACTAGGAAATCACAATGGCATGATGTGTCTTCGTGAAAATAATTGGAGCAATCCGGGGATTCGAACCAGCATTCCAGTTTGAATCCCTTAACCCACTGTGGCAAGATGCACTATAAGTAACAACCTGAGAACCTTTCGTCCTCTCTTCTATCTCGCCTGAATTCCAGCAAGCTGATTGATGTTGTTGACTCATGTACTCACACCCTTTCCTTTATTGGTCTTTGCCTCTGTGCCCCCTCCATTTATTTAAACTTATTGTGGGAGACCCTTGATGACCTCTATAACAGTGACCAATTTCTCCATCTTTGCAACCTTTATTTTTCCCTACCCTCCTGTTTTGTTTCGTCAGTGGCAGTTTGATAAGGTGGACTGAATCTTTTTCACCCTTTGTGCTCCCCCCATTTCCTACCAATCTGATTTGCCTATTCCTCGAGCCCTCCTCCTTTTTCATGACACCTTGTTAGAATCTGCCCTCTGCTCTGTTCTTCACTCTGCCTCCAGTGATATGCAGAAGTGCATTACTTCGTAGAATTTGGACTTTGCTAGGGCTGTACGCTGTAAGTGTACTGAAAGTGCCTGGGAAAAAACACTGATGCTGATAGACTCCTTATTCTTTTATTTTTTTTTGTATGGTGAGTGTAGTAGGCTTATCTGACCAGCTAAATGGGAGTTGAAAGTCCTATCTCCTCACCATTATGGTTGACCCCTCTTTCTCTCAGATCTGGAAGAAATCTATAAGATTACTGGCAAGTTTGTTCCTGACGTGTTACCCGTCTTTCATTTCTGTGGTTCTGTTGTGGCAGATCTGGTGTTGGTCACAAACAAACTGTGTTCACAATTTACAGCCATTAACTCCGGTACTCATTTTCTTTCTACTTTACTTGCTCATAAGCCCCTTCTTGAATCTTCTTCCTTGGTTTTTTGCCCTCGCCTCCAGATCCCCTATAACAATCCCTTGTATCATAACTTCAGTCTGCCCTGTCTCTGAAGGTTCTACAGTGGGGGGCTTGGGTAGCATTCATTATGAGATGCTTTGCCATCTTTCTCAAGGGGCCTTTCACTTTTTATTGACTAGTTATAATTGTACTTGGAAGAAATTGTTAGTTCCTGAAGACTAGCTTGAGGTGATTGTTCTTCCTATTTGGAAACCTGGTATCGAGGGACTTTCTCCTAAGGATTTTTGTTCTGTTGTCCTAACAAGTTGCATTACTTACTTCTCCCTAATACTTGTGTGACATGACTGAGGGTTTGAAAGGTTCCCTACCACAATGGTGTGGGATGTCAAACTGCCCTGACTGTGGAAGATCCTTTTCAGAAGCATGTATATTACCTTGGAGGCCAGCTGGGTGTACAGAACTGCTCAAAGACGTGTTTAATCGTATTTTGAAAATAATGTTATGAAGCGTTCTGTACTTTTAGATTTAAGACTAGTTTTACCTCCAGAAAAAGTGTCAAATAGTGGCAGTTCCCTTGACTTTACATACACACACTTGTCTAACTGAGGCTAGCCCCAGCACCTGGATAGATGCAGTAGGGTTAACAAAAGTCTGCTGCTTGGTAAATGCAACAAATGTGTTGGATTGTGCTATTGTACATGATTTTGATATGCTGTATGTGCTAAAATTGATAGCATATGTGATAAGAGCTGGTAAAATGCTATACAGCATTTCTAAATATTGTATTTGTTGATCAAAGTATGAATTCCTGTGTTATGTGACAGCTAACTGTTGTCAAAACATTGTTCAATACTGGATACAGAGTACAGCTATTTTACAAATAAATCATGTTTGCTTTATTTTTATATTAAATGTGATGTAGTTGAATTCAAAGTCAACATTTTACAGTTCTAGTATACCGAGTTTATTAGATTTATGTGCTTTTGGACGATTTATAAAGTTTGCATTAAGTCTTAACCAGTACACCGTTATGTAGATTTTCCAGCAACAGCATAACCTTGCATTACGTCAAGTACTGTAGATGTATTCTGTACTTTTAATAATTGTTGATTATGTTGTATTTTGTGCAAGAAATCTGGATTATAACTGTTGTGAGCACCTAGTAACAAACACTAGTTTAGTATTTAAAAACTTAATGAGGCTTGGTGTAGATCATGCAGTGCAGTACAGTACACTAGGCATTGGTTATATAGTACAGAATAATGATGTTCATTATCACAGAGTACAGTACTGTACTGTACTCTAATCGTAATGCACCAGATAATATATTCAACTTCAGTTGATCTATAATTATTCATGAAGAGGGGGAAAAAATGAAAAACTAATATCAGTATTTTAGAATATTATTCTGTATTATTCTTGTTTTAATTGTGCTGAATGCTCCAGTCAGTCCCAGTACTCGACCAAGTTCCAAAGCTTCTGAAATTCATAAATTAATCAATTTGGCTTTGATTATTGAAGTATGTTGCACATCTTCCTTCTGTCATTTGTCTAAAAGTATTTTTGGTATGTTGCATGCAGGTGTAGCTTTTTAATGCTTGTGAATTTTGTTTCCTCTGGTACAATAATAATATATTTTTCAGTTTGGAGCTCATCGCTTCCCAGTTGGAGAGCAACACTGACTACCCTGTGGTGGATCACCTGTATGAGAAGTGCAGCTCTGCCATCAGTACGTTGCGCACGTCTCAGCCCAACCCACATATATCGGTATGTTATTTACAATAGTATGATGCATCAAATGAACAAATCCACAAGGGTCGTGTGTAATGAAGTAAGGGGGAAGAAGGAGTACGGCCTATTGACATAGCTCGAGTGCATGGGGGAATTATGTAAAACCCTGGTTTGTGTCTCGGAGAGGCTGCAGGATCCAAGTAAGTTCAGTAGAACTTCTGGCTTCAATTCTTTTACCATGTCGTAGCTCAGTCGATTAAGGCAGCGTCTGGGATGCTCTCGGACGTAGGTTCGAATCCTCATCACGGCCCTTGTGGATTTGTTCAAGGTACATTGGGTTTGTAAGAGTACAGTACATAATATTGGTATTCTTATATTCTTGGAAAGTGTTTTGGATCGTTCCTTAATCCGATAGATGGGGTTTATTAAGAGGTACATTGTAGCAAATTTTGAGTTTAACATAATAACTACATATAAATTGATGCTGTATTTTTGTGTGTTATGTACTGATACGTATTGGGGAGTGGGTAGGACAAGATACAGTAAAAGTTTGAAGCACACGGTAGGAAATTATGAGGATGAAATTAGGTTTTTTTGGTTTTACTGTTGAATAATGCATAGGTGGGACAATTTTTTTAATTCATTATGGAGACCGAGACTTCCTTTGCATTGATATATATAAGAAATAGGAGAGGCCCTAAGATGCTGCCCTGTGGGACTCTACGGTTAATTGTAGAGTGGGTGAGGTTATGTCATTGATGGCTACATATGGGTGCCTGTCATTAAGATAGCATCAAATACATTTCAGAGCAAGGCCTCGGATTCCACAATGGTGAAGTGTAAGTAAGAGGTAGTTATGGTTTACAGTATCAAAAGCCTTTCTCAGGTCAATAAAGAGGCCAATTGGGAACTTATTTTTGTCAATGGCTGTGTAGATTATATCAAGCAGACTAATAATGGCATCATTGATATTCTTTTGAGAATGGAAGCCAAACTAGCAGGGACTTAATACTGTATATAGAATTTTACAAGGTAGGAGTAGAACTGATTGTAAACAAGTTTTTCAAACAATTTGATAGCAATGGTAAATTTGATATTGGTTTGTAATTGTTTGTCAGCTGTATCACCTCCTTTATGAACTGGCATTACTCCTGCTTTTTTAAGGATGTCAGGAATTTTAAGGATGTCGGGAAAAGTATAACACTTTAGAGATTTGTTGAATAGCAGAGCTATGGGTGGTGCAAGGCATGAGTGGCATGCCCTTGAGTGACAGGCTCGTAGTTATAGGATAAAAACTTAATTGAAAGCTGGTTAGTGTGTGTGTAGCAAATCTGTAATTATCGAGACAATCAAAAGGATTCATTATATTATGACTAGTAGTGAAATATTAAGCGCTTTAACTCAAAAAACATTGGAAAACACACTATTAATAATTATTTTTTCAGGCATCCTTGGAGAATCTCTTGGACACATTAAGCTTCCAAAAATCCCTGCTCGATACTCGCCGTTATGGTGGCCATGGCAGACGACGTACAGTCAGTGAGGGAACATTTCAATATTCTAGTAAGTTGATTTTTGTTTAAATTTTCCCTTAATCTATTATTCCACTGAAGACCATAAATATGTTTTGAAGGCCCTGAGGTATGGCAAGTACTGTATTGTTAGCATGTTTTCTTATATCAACAGTACTTCATCAGAGCATCCATCATTCAGAACAAATAGTATACGGTGATTCTTTGTCATTGTTAGGGTCCTGGTAGTACAGACGGGTTCGTTCTCAATTCGCTAAATGAAATTTTGGGTTTGAGTCCCAGGCAGGACAAAAATGTTAATGTGATTTTGTTGTGCATTTGATGAGAAGCATTGGAGAACTACTGGATCATTAGCCAGAGTGCATGAGGGCAATGCTTAAAACCCTGATTGCATTGCTTTAATGTACCATGATGTGGCATGGTGGTTTAGAGCGCTAACTTGGGAGAACCAAGTGAGCGGGTTTGAATCCTCCTCAAGGCTCCTTCTGATTTTCTTAATAATAATAATAATAATGAGAAAATCCATGGGAGCCATGATAAGGATTCGAACATATGCACTGGGTGTTCCCAGATGCAGGCTCTAGTCAACTATGTCATGACATGGTCAAATGAATTGCAACCTGGAGTACTACTGCACCCTTGAATATTTCAGAGGTTTCCACTGAAGCCGAACCAAGGTTTCACACAATTTTCCCCATGCACTCGATTTCTGTCGTCCAGTACTTCTACCGCTGACGCCCCTCTTTCGATACTCGGAGAAATCACGTTATCGTGATACATCAATGAGAAACTCCACAGGAGCCAATACTGGACGACAGAGCCAGAGTGCATTGGGGAATTGTGTGAAACCCCGGTTCAGTTTCAATGAAAGCCTCGGGAATCCTTGACGGCGCAGTAGTACTCCAGGTTACAATTCTTTTGACCATGTTGTGGTATAGTTGACTAGAGCGTGCATCTGGGAACACCCAGCACATAGGTTCGAGTCCTCATCACGGCTCCTGTGGATTTGCTCATTGATATATCATGATAATGTGATTTCTCTGTGTAGTAATAATAATAATAATAATAATAATAATAATAATTATTGGGGTGCCACCTCTGGTTGTGTTTATAGGGACCCTCACCCATGAATAAGAGGATAGGTAGCATCCAGGGAAGCCTTGTGGGGGCTTCCACATATTTTCAGTACTGTATATAAATGATTTAAATAAAATATGAATTTAGATTTTTAACTGTATACCTGTTAATACCCAGTTGTAATCCTCAATATGTAATTAATTTTAAATTATTTTACATTAAATCTTTACAGATAACAAGAGAAAGACCTGTGTAGACTGCTTAAAACAAAGTGCAAATGCAATTCACAGCGAAACAGATCATAGCTTGACAATACAAGATATGTTATTACCGTGCAGTGCGATAGGTGTCTCGATGCAAGATGTTGCTGGTCTCGATGAGGTTAAGCAAATATTAAAGGAAGCGGTGATCATGCCCATCCAATACCCGCAGCTCTTTAAAGGTATTGAAGTTTTTGTAAATAGCCTAGAATGATTTAGAATTTGTAGAGTGATGTACGGGAGAAATATAGAAAACTAATTTATTTTAATTTGTGATCCCAAGGTGCATACTCCATTAAGCATTCTATGTCGGATAATTCACAGGTGGAGCAAAACCCTGGACTCGCTTGCTTCTCTATGGACCTCCAGGAACTGGGAAGACAAAACTTGCTCGATCTTTAGCCTCGGAACTTTGCTGTCCATTTTATTGTGTATCATCTGCTAGCCTTCTCTCCTCCTGGGTTGGAGAATCTGAAAAGTAGGTAATTCATTAATGCACTCTTGAGGAATATGTTTCCTTTGAAGATGTATGCTGCAGTTAAGGGTTGACACATTAATGGCCTTGTTAAGCACATTTTAGTGTAGTAATATAAAAAGATTTTGTATGTAAATTCTACTAATTCATAAAGAAAGAAAAAATGCATAATATTTTACATTGTAAAAATGTTTGTTAGAAAATTGTCCTATGCATTTATTCTTTTAACCTCAGCAAATTTAATGCTATTTTAGGTTTTCAACTAAAATGTTAGATATTCTAATATTGTTTTTATCGCAGATTGATTAGAGACTTGTTCCGTCATGCCCAGCAACAAGCAGGCCAGACTATTATCTTCATGGATGAAATTGACAGTTTGTGTAGGAAACGTTCACAAACAGAAGATGAGCACTCACGAAGGTGTGTAATGAACATAGTTTTCTTAATGATTAATCTGTTCAATGTTTTGTCCTAGCAAATTTGAAGGTTTACTCCTTACGAGGTATTATTCCCAGTTTGAATACCTTATGGCTTTGTACTTTTAAGATTATAATCAAATACAAAATAATAAAATTAGTTTGCATGAAATGACAAATCTTTCGCTGTATCCATACTAGTATTTTGCCTCAAGCAGAGAAAGAAGAATGTGTCCAAAAGCTATGAAGCCTAATACCATAAATAGCAACAAATCTATTACCCAGTAATATTCTGTGTTGAAATTAAGTGTATTACCTAACTTAATTGGGATTCAATGTGTAAGATCCAGTGTGTAATATTATATTGTAATGCAAGGCAGTTGCAGTGCAAGTAATGCTTAGTTATTAGCTATTATTACAATTAAATATGAGGTGTACAGATAAATTGGAAAAACTTTAGTCAGGTAACATCCACTGGGGTATGATGAATACTATTTGTCCTCTGTAATTTCATGGGCTTCTCCTTGCAGGATGAGTATAGGGTATACAATAATTAAAAAAAAGATTGTACTAATACTTCTACAGTACTAATAATTTAATATATTTATAATAAAATAATAAGCTGTGCAATAATTACCAGTAATTGAAATGTAAATGTTAAGGATGACAAAATTTCATTGTTACAGAGTGAAGTCAGAACTGTTGCGGCAAATGGAGGGCATCGAGGACAGTAAGAATGCAAGTGTGTTCTTGCTAGGTGCCACCAATTGCCCCTGGGATCTTGACCCTGCCTTCCTCAGACGTTTCCAGAGGCGCATATTTATTCCTCTTCCCGACAGGTAACAAACCGTGCAGGTCCTATCTCTAATATATTATTGGCTGTTTGGTTACTAAGAACTGTTGCCATTGGCTGTCATCATTAAGTATGGAGGAGGGTAGAAATAGCCAAAGCTACTCTATTCTTTTGAGATGTATCTTATTGTCTCTCTTAATGATTCAAGTATGTTTATTATCACATTTATGTTGTATATCATTTGTTATATTTCTTAAACATCCTATATATGTTAGCTTACTTTTCATTTAGTATTAAAATTTGAACAGTGCTGAATGACTTTTATTCCCGGGTCCAATTTCTGGAGCCGAATTAAATCTATCAACAAGCCAGTATGAGCCTTAAATGCATATTTTAATTATAAATCTGGATTATACATAATGCCAACCAAATTTATACTACTTCTCCAGGAAAGGGCGCCGCACTATAATTTCAAATCAGTTTTCCACCGTGCTTCTCCACCTTACGGACTCTGAATGGCTGACACTCCTGGATGCTACCGAGGGCTACTCAGGTGCTGATCTCACTCACCTGACAATGGCTGCAGCATTTCAGCCTATTAGAGATTTGCACTCGTCTCGCTTTTGGAGGTTCACAAACGGTACTGTACTTTGGAAATAAGAGGATGTGTTTTGAATGTTTATGCTTGACTCTGCATGTGTTTTATCCAATATTTAGATTTTTTTTTTTTTTTTTGGCTGCATTGCTTTGATTTACATTTTAATACTTAAGTTTAAAGGTAACAATAGACTAATCCATTGATAATACATCTGTTTATTAACAATAATAGAAATACAGAAAGCTTATGATTTGCCTGGCAGGTATTATTTCTTTGGGGATTGGAAGCCTAAAGCTTATGAAAGTCATCTCTCATTTTATAAAATTTTCTATTTACATTGCAGTCAGTAATGCAGGTACTCCTTGCTTTGACAGCCTTGACACTTATAATGATTTCCTTGGGTTTGTTTTGCATATAGAGCCTTGCAATAGTCAAGTTGCTGATATTTTTGTTACTTTAAATAACTTTGCACAAACATTAGTGTTTGTTATCAAGAGATACGACAGAGACTTACTGTCAAGTCTCATTTAAAGAGTTAACTTGTATTGTCCTTAATCTGATCTGGTATGCATGGTAGGATAATGAGTTATTCGTGGGATAATATTTGACTTAGTTTGTAATTTACCTCAACAGGAATTTTGTACATAATGTTATCATCACATCAGACTTTTTTTTTTTTTTTTTTTTTTTTTTGCTTCACATGTAAATGGCAAGATTGTGGAGTGCAGTTAGATGTTTTTTCCATGTTGAATGGTTTGATGATGATGGTAGGCAGTGAAGATAGTGTTAAATGTATTAATGAATTTGAGGTAATTGAGTATTAGAGAATGGGATGACATGGCGAGTGTGACGATGGCATTCATGGCTGTGCAGGTCTATATGAACCATTGTCACCAACACCTTTACTGTCTAAGTCACACTCGGAAATTACTAACTACTGGCTGGGTTGCACGAGTAAAATAATTACAATATGTTAATTATGTTTAATATCAGTTTCACAAGTTATGCGAGTTACTAATTCGTAACTTGTGCACGCTCAGTACGTGTGTACCTTCCTGTGTATATTTATTTCTAAGTCTTGTCATTTAGAAATGTAGCCAGTTGTATGTGACTGAAGTACTGTAATATTTTAAATCCAAGTCCTGTTGTTGGGGACAGAAAGCTTATTCTAAAACTTGTATTGAAGTTTCCCCTTAGGTTAACTTCTGATCCTCCCCAGGATGTATCCCACAACAATTACTTAACTCTTGGTATACCTATTTACTGGTAGGTAAATAGAGGCATCAGGTGAAGGGAAATGTGCCCAACTATTTCTGCCCTGTTCAGGAGATCAAATCCCACATCCTTTATTAAACTAAACTGAATTATCATGGGAAAGTGTCAAGACATTATGACTATATAGACTATATATGGAAGGGATCAGGATAAGGATTTGGGATGGGACGGGGAAAAGGAATGGTGCCCAACCACTAGGACGGTTGGGGATTAAACGCCGACCTGCATGAAGCGAGACTGTCGCTCTACCGTTCAGGCCAAGTGGATCCTTAATCGAGTGTAGAGTACTTGGACTACTGTGCTAAAATTTATAGGCAACAGAACCTATACTGGAATTAATTAAATTAGGATTTTTATGCTTTTTTTTTTTTTTTTGCCTTTCTCTGCCTTTCCCTCTTGTTTTTAACCATACATGTACTGTAGTAGATAGGAACAGTCATAGTTTTAGCCTCAATGTAGATTAGATTTCTTTTTAAATCTTTGCTTGAAGTTTTGATCCTTTTATCTTTCTTCAGAAAAATCAAGACTTTCATAGATCTTTGGCTCTCATGATTACAGTTAACTAATTTTTATAATTGATATTGTCTAAAATAACTACCTGACTTGCCTTTCACACACTGTTTATAAGTGTATTAGTTATTTTACACAATTTGTCACTTTCAGACAACAAGATTACGCCGTGCTCCAGCGACACCCTCGGTGCAATGCAGTATCCCTTGAGCAAGCTACCAGCAGATCAGGTATTGTAGCTTTTTAAATCTCAACCCTGTACACAGGGTACATTTGAACCTTTTTCTTAGAAAAGACGAGAGTTAAATTTCAATATAGCATTTATATTGCAAAATCATCTTGGAATGAGAAACTGTGAATACTGTACACTATTTTTTTTTACACGTTAGAATCCATTAAGAGAAACATTAAATTGAAAGTAGACTTTATTTGATGTAATATTTTGTCTAATATTTTAAATAAAGTTATTTTTTTTGTGAATGATTACAGTACTGAACATATTTTTTTCAGGTTGTTGCTCGTGATGTAGAAATAAAGGATTTCCTGATGGCTATTCAGACAACTCCGAAGACAGTTTCCCCAAAGACACTGCAGCAATATGAAGAATTCTCATCGGCAAATTTCCAGGCCTAGCTGGAGCTTGCTGTGGAATTCTTACAGTCAACATACAAATATATGTGATTATGAATTTTCCCCACTTTCATGGTGTGGCATGAAAGGTAAAAATTTTTTTGTTAAGACTTTATTATGTTTCCATGTTTTCAGGGACATTAGTTTAATGTGGATATATTGTAAAAAACATGTATTACATATGTTAGGTTACACCTTCCTTGACAGTGGTATGTCTTGATAGCTATACATATTCAGGGGATGAACTGTGATGTTTTGGTAGCTCTGATTGTTAGTCTATAGATTACGATGAACTGTTAGTGGCTACTTAAGGAGCCAACACCATACTTTTTAGGTTAAGAGTGCATTCTTATATTAAGACAATGTTTTAGTCACAAGTTATTCAGGTTTTCATGCAATAATTCTAATTTTGTTACATTTAATCAGTCCTGTATATTTACACATTATATTTTTTTAAACAAAGGTTGCTTATATTTTCTTTAAGAATATGTATATCCTATTTATAATATACTGTGTGATTACTTCATTAAAACCAAGATTTTATAGCTTCTTTCAGATACTGTACATACGGTACACTATTAACTATAATTGCATAGTTAATATTATTGCTTTGATGCTCAGTGTTGAGACATAATATTGTATTGGCATACAGTACTGTAACTGATCCTGAAATGTGCAGGATAAATCTAAAGTTGCATTAGTGTATGTGAAGGACTATGTGCTTACCTGAATAAGGCTCTCTATTTACATCTTATGTATCACAATTGAATTTGGCAATTTATGAACATGATGGAAGAAAAAATTTGGACAATATTATGGATGATTTGATATCTTGAGTGTCATCTTAAAATAGATTATTGGCATTTTATATTCTGAATATTGTAGCCATTGAAATTCTGTAAAATAGGATTACCTAAGTGACATGATAAAGTGGTCTGTATACACAATTGTTGTTGTCCGTTTTCTGAATTTGACCACACTTCCATTTAAATATAGCAGCAAGTCATAATGTGAGCATAGTTTCATAGCTCCTAAAAGGACTGCTTGAATGCAAGGAAGTAGGAAGTTTGTCACTGCAATGTCCAGCACGAGAGGTATTAGAGCGAGAGTCTGAGCGTGAAATTGTGTCAGTGTTTTGTTAGTACCATTACTTCTACTGGTATTGATTGTGTACATGTCATGGTGGAACGGCTTGTCAGGATCTGTTGTCCAGTATGGTTGTGTGTGTGTACACACTGTTCATAGTTGAGGTACTATTCACAATGGGTTGAGTACAAACGTGGTGATATACTTGCAGAGCCACTAACATGAATAGCATTTTGGGCAGGTCCTTAGGTGAACAAATGTTATGTGAATTAAAATGTTACAATGTACCTAATAAATACTTAAGCATAGTGATTAAATATATTGATAAAGTTGCATTTCTAGATGGTAGGATATTAGATGAGTGGGTAGCACAAGATACTAGGAGTTAAATCGGTAGGAACCATGAGTGGGATTCGAACCTATACTCTGGGTACTACATCACAACATGATAAAAGCATTACAGCCTGGGATTCAACTGAATCCTCAAGGGTTCCCAAGGCTTACACCCTAGAGGATTCAGACAAATCTCGGGTTACATTGCTTTACCGTGTAGTGGTCTAAGGCATTTGCTTAGGAGTACCCGAGTATAGATTCGAATCCTCATCACGGCTCCTACTCATTTTCTCATTGATACATCATGTTAATGTGATTTCTTTGTGCATACTGAGAGTTGTTAGCACAAGGTGGATACTTAGAGATGAAGTTAGGTACTTCAATATTCTACTTTTTGAATAAAGTATAGACTGGACAGCAAATAGTGTATGTTTAAGAACTTGAGACAAGTCAAAGTTCCATGGCATACATGGCAAGTCATTGATATGTATAAGAAACTGGAGAGGCCTCAAGATGCTGCCTTGTGGCACTCCAATGGTAGAGTGGAAGAGGTTGTCATTGATGATACTGTATATAATGTGATTGTACCAAAGACATTAAACAATACTGTACTAGCCACTGCTAGCTTTGTCATCCCACCTATCCAGACCACTTCCAAATGTCAGATGTAATGCATATAAAGGACAACATGCCAAAGTGTAGGACAGGAAGTGCATTTTCACCAACTGGGTTATGAAACCTTGGAACTGCCTATCTGCCAAAGCCATAAATGCAAAATTTCGCTACTTTTGCTACTTTTTAGCCAAAAAAATTGGGCTACTTTCGCTACTTTTAGCCCAAAATTGGGCTACTTTTGCTACTTTTTAGCCCAAAATTTCGCTACTTTTTAGCCCAAAATTTCGCTACTTTTAGCCCAAAATTTCGCTACTTTTTAGCCCAAAATTTCGCTACTTTCGCTACTTTTTAGCCCAAAATTGGGCTACTTTCGCTACTTTTTGCCCAAAATTTCGCTACTTTTTAGCCCAAAATTGGGCTACTTTCGCTACTTTTTGCCCAAAATTTCGCTACTTTTTAGCCCAAAATTGGGCTACTTTCGCTACTTTTTGCCCAAAATTTCGCTACTTTTTAGCCCAAAATTGGGCTACTTTCGCTACTTTTTAGCCCAAAATTTCGCTACTTTTAGCCCAAAATTTCGCTACTTTTTAGCCCAAAATTTCGCTACTTTTTACCCCAAAATTTCGCTACTTTCGCTACTTTTTAGCCCAAAATTTCGCTAATTTCGCAACTTTTAGCCCAAAATTTCGCTACTTTTTAGCCAAAAATTTCGCTACTTTTTAGCCCAAAATTTCGCTACTTTTTAGCCCAAAATTTGGCTACTTTCGCTACTTTTTAGCCCAAAATTTCGCTACTTTTTAGCCCCAAATTGGGCTACTTTCGCTACTTTTTAGCCCAAAAATTCGCTACTTCCGCTACTTTTTAGCCCGAAATTTCGCTACTTTTAGCCCAAAATTTCGCTACTTTTTAGCCCAAAATTTCGCTACTTCCGATACTTTTTAGCCCAAAATTGGGCTACTTTTTGCCCAAAATTTCGCTACTTTTAGCCCAAAATTTCGCTACTTTTTAGCCCAAAATTGGGCTACTTTCGCTACTTTTTAGCCAAAAATTGGGCTACTTTCTGCCCAAAATTTCGCTACTTTTGCTACTTTTTAGCCAAAAATTGGGCTCCTTTCGCTACTTTTTAGCCCAAAATTTCGCTACTTTTAGCCCAAAATTTCGCTCCTTTTTAGCCCAAAATTTCGCTACTTTTTAGCCCAAAATTTCGCTACTTTCACTACCTTTTGCCCAAAATTTCGCTACTTTTTAGCACAAAATTGGGCTACTTTCGCTACTTCGTAGCCCAAAATTGGGCTACTTTCTAGCCCAAAATTGGGCTACTTTCGCTACTTTGCAGCCCAAAATTGGGCTACTTTCGCTACTTTGTTAAGTAGTTTGCAGATTAGCTTGCCGCTAGCGGCCAAAAACCGGGCGATTTTTGGCTGCTAGCGGCGAAAATCGTCTGATTTTTGGCCGCTAGCGGCGAAAATCAGTCGATTTTTGCCAGCTAGCGTCGAAAATAGCGCGGTTTTCGGCCGTTAGCGGCAAAAATCGCCCGATTTTTGGCCGCTAGCGGCGAAAATTGCGCAATTTTTGTTTTTTACCTGCGAAAATCGCGCAATTTTTGGTCGCTAGCGGCGAAAATCACGCGATTTTTGCCCGCTAGTTGCGAAAATCGCACGGTTTTTGGCCGCTAGCGGCGAAAATAGCCCCTTTTATGGCCGCTAGGGGCGAAAATCGGTCGATTTTTGGCAGGTAGCGGCGAAATTCGCGCGATTTTTGCCCGTCAGCTGCAAAAATCGCATGGTTTCTGGCTGCTAGCGTCGAAAATAGCGCGGTTTTCGGCCGTTAGCGGCAAAAACCGCCCGATTTTTGGCCGCTAGCGGCGAAAATCGCACGGTTTTTGGCCGCTAGCGGCGAAAATCGCGCTATTTTTGGCCGATAGCGGCGAAAATCGCGATTTTTGCCCGCCAGCTGCAAAAATCGCATGGTTTTTGGCCGCCAGCGGCGAAAATCGCGCAATTTTTGGCCGCTAGCGGCAAAATTCGCACGATTTTTGGCCACTAGTGGCGAAATTTGCACGATTTTTGGCTGCTAGATGCGAAAATCGCCCCATTTTTGGCCGCTAGCGGCGAAAATCGGTCGATTTTTGGCAGATAGCGGAGAAATTCGCGCGATTTTTGCCCGCCAGCTGCGAAAATCGCATGGTTTTTGGCCGCTAGCGACGAAAATCGCGCTATTCTTGCCCGCCAGTAGCAAAAATCGCATAGTTTCTGGCCTCTAGCGGCGAAAATCGCGCGATTTTTGGCCGCTAGCGGCGAAATTCGCACGGTTTTTGGTCACTAGCGGCGACAATCACGCGGTTTTTGGCCGGTAGCGGCGATAATCACGCGATTTTTGCCCGCCAGCTGCGAAAATCGTATGGTTTTTGGCCGCTAGCGGCGAAAATCGCGCTGTTTTTGGCCGGTAGCGGCGAAATTCGCGCGATTTTTGGCCGCTAGCGGCGAAATTCGCTCGGTTTTTGGCCGCTAGCGGCGAAAATCGCGCTATTTTTCGCCGGTAGCGGCGAATATCGCGATTTTTGCCCGGCACCTGCGGAAATCGCATGGTTTTTGGCCGCTAGCGGCGAAAATCACGCGGTTTTTGGCTGGTAGCGGCGAAAATCGCGCTATTTTTGCCCGCAAGCTGCAAAAATCGCATAGTTTCTGGCCGCTAGAGGCGAAAATCGCGCGATTTTTGGCCGCTAGCGGCGAAAATCGCGCTATTTTTGGCCGGCAGCGGCGAAAATCGCGATTTTTGCCCGCCAGCTGCGAAAATCGCGCGGTTTTTGGCCGGTAGCGGCGAAAATCACGCGATTTTTGCCTGCCAGCTGCGAAAATCGTATGGTTTTTGGCCGCTAGCGGCGAAAATCGCGCAGTTTTTGGCCGGTAGCGGCGAAAATCGCGCTATTTTTGCCCGCAAGCTGCAAAAATTGCATAGTTTGTGGCCGCTAGTGGGAAAATTCGCACGATTTTTGGCAGCTAGCGGCGAAATTTGCACGATTTTTGGCCGCTAGCGGCTTAAATTTTGCCGGCCAGCTGTGAAAATCGCACGGTTTTTGGCTGCTAGCGGCGACAATCACGCGGTTTTTGGCTGGTAGCGGCGATAATCACGCGATTTTTGCCCGCCAGCTGCGAAAATCGCATGGTTTTTGGCCGCTAGCGGCGAAAATCGCGCAGTTTTTGGCCGGTAGCGGCGAAAATCGCGCGATTTTTGGCCGCTAGCGGCGAAATTCGCACGATTTTTGGCCGCTAGCGGCGAAATTTGCACGATTTTTGCCGGCCAGCTGTAAAAATCGCACGGTTTCTGGCCGCTAGCGGCGACAATCACGCGGTTTCTGGCCGGTAGCGGCGAAAATCACGCGATTTTTGCCCGCCAGCTGCGAAAATCGCATGGTTTTTGGCCGCTAGCGGCGAAAATCGCGCAGTTTTTGGCCGGTAGCGGCAAAATTCGCGCGATTTTTGGCCGCTAGCGGCGAAATTTGCACTGTTTTTGGCCGCAAGCGGCGAAAATCGCGCTATTTTTGGCCGGTAGCGGCGAAAATCGCGATTTTTGCCCGCCAGCTGCGAAAATCGCATGATTTTTGCCCGCTAGCGGCGAAAATCGCGCTATTTTTGCCCGCCAGCTGCAAAAATTGCATAGTTTCTGGCCGCTAGCGGGAAAAATCGCGCGATTTTTGGCCGCTAGCGAAGAAATTCGCACGATTTTTGGCAGGTAGCGGCGGAATTTGCACGATTTTTGGCCGCTAGCGGCTTAAATCGCGCGATTTTTGGCCGGTAGCGGCTTAAATCGCGCGATTTTTGCTGGCCAGCTGTGAAAATCGCACGGTTTTTGGCCGATAGCGGCGACAATCACGCGGTTTTTGGGCGGTAGCGGCGATAATCACGCGATATTTGCCCGCCAGCTGCGAAAATCGCATGGTTTTTGGCCGCTAGCGGCGAAAATCGCGCAGTTTTCGGCCGGTAGCGGCGAAATTCGCGCGGTTTTTGCCCGCCAGCTGCAAAAATCGCATAGATTCTGGCCGCTAGCGGCGAAAATCGCGCGATTTTTTGCCGCTAGCGGCGAAATTCGCACGGTTTTTGGCCGCTAGCAGCGAAAATCGCGCTATTTTTGGCCGGTAGCGGCGAAAATCGCGATTTTTGCCCGCCAGCTGCGAAAATCGCACGGTTTTTGGCCGCTAGCGGCGACAATCACGCGGTTTTTGGGCGGTAGCGGCGATAATCACGCGATTTTTGCCCGCCAGCTGCGAAAATCGCATGGTTTTTGGCCGCTAGCGGCGAAAATCGCGCGGTTTCTGGCCGGTAGCGTCGAAAATCGCGCTATTTTTGCCCGCAAGCTGCAAAAATCGCATAGTTTCTGGCCGCTAGAGGCGAACATAGTGCGGTTTTCGGCCGTCAGCGGCAAAAATCGCCCGATTTTTGGCCGCTAGCGGCGAAATTCGCACGGTTTTTGGCCGCTAGCAGCGAAAATCGCGCTATTTTTGGCCGGTAGCGGCGAAAATCGCGATTTTTGCCCGCCAGCTGCGAAAATCGCACGGTTTTTGGCCGCTAGCGGCGACAATCACGCGGTTTTTGGGCGGTAGCGGCGATAATCACGCGATTTTTGCCCGCCAGCTGCGAAAATCGCATGGTTTTTGGCCGCTAGCGGCGAAAATCGCGCGGTTTTTGGCCGGTAGCGTCGAAAATCGCGCTATTTTTGCCCGCTAGCTGCAAAAATCGCATAGTTTCTGGCCGCTAGAGGCGAACATAGTGCGGTTTTCGGCCGTCAGCGGCAAAAATCGCCCGATTTTTGGCCGCTAGCGGCGAAATTCGCACGGTTTTTGGCCGCTAGCAGCGAAAATCGCGCTATTTTTGGCCGGTAGCGGCGAAAATAGCGATTTTTGCCCGCCAGCTGCGAAAATCGCACGGTTTTTGGGCGGTAGCGGCGACAATCACGCGGTTTTTGGGCGGTAGCGGCGATAATCACGCGATTTTTGCCCGCCAGCTGCGAAAATCGCATGGTTTTTGGCCGCTAGCGGCGAAAATCGCGCGGTTTTTGGCCGGTAGCGTCGAAAATTGCGCTATTTTTGCCCGCAAGCTGCAAAAATCGCATAGTTTCTGGCCGCTAGAGGCGAACATAGTGCGGTTTTCGGCCGTCAGCGGCAAAAATCGCCCGATTTTTGGCCGCTAGCGGCGAAAATCGCACGGTTTTTGGCCGCTAGCGGCGAAAATCGCGCTATTTTTGGCCGGTAGCAGCGAAATCGCGATTTTTGCTCGCTAGCTGCGAAAATCGCATGGTTTTTGGCCGCTAGCGGCGAAAATCGCGCGGTTTTTGGCCGGTAGCGGCGAAAATCGCGCTATTTTTGCCCCGCCATCTGCAAAAATCGCATAGTTTCTGGCCACTAGCGGCGAAATCGCGATTTTTGCTCGCTAGCTGTGAAAATCGCATGGTTTTTGGCCGCTAGCGGCGAAAATCGCGCGGTTTTTGGCTGGTAGCGGCGAAAATCGCGCTATTTTTGCCCCGCCAGCTGCAAAAATCGCATAGTTTCTGGCCGCTAGCGGCGAAAATCGCGCGATTTTTGGCCGCTAGCGGCGAAATTCGCACGATTTTTGGCCGCTAGCGGCGAAATTTGCACGATTTTTGGCCGCTAGCGGCTTAAATCGCGCGATTTTTGCCGGCCAGCTGTGAAAATCGCACGATTTTTGGCCGCTAGCGGCGACAATCACGCGGTTTTTGGCTGGTAGCGGCGATAATCACGCGATTTTTGCCCGCCAGCTGCGAAAATCGCATGGTTTTTGGCCGCTAGCGGCGAAAATCGCGCAGTTTTTGGCCGGTAGCGGCGAAAATCGCGCGATTTTTGGCCGCTAGCGGCGAAATTCGCACGATTTTTGGCCGCTAGCGGCGAAATTTGCACGATTTTTGCCGGCCAGCTGTAAAAATCGCACGGTTTCTGGCCGCTAGCGGCGACAATCACGCGGTTTCTGGCCGGTAGCGGCGAAAATCACGCGATTTTTGCCCGCCAGCTGCGAAAATCGCATGGTTTTTGGCCGCTAGCGGCGAAAATCGCGCAGTTTTTGGCCGGTAGCGGCAAAATTCGCGCGATTTTTGGCCGCTAGCGGCGAAATTTGCACTGTTTTTGGCCGCAAGCGGCGAAAATCGCGCTATTTTTGGCCGGTAGCGGCGAAAATCGCGATTTTTGCCCGCCAGCTGCGAAAATCGCATGATTTTTGCCCGCTAGCGGCGAAAATCGCGCTATTTTTGCCCGCCAGCTGCAAAAATTGCATAGTTTCTGGCCGCTAGCGGGAAAAATCGCGCGATTTTTGGCCGCTAGCGAAGAAATTCGCACGATTTTTGGCAGGTAGCGGCGGAATTTGCACGATTTTTGGCCGCTAGCGGCTTAAATCGCGCGATTTTTGGCCGGTAGCGGCTTAAATCGCGCGATTTTTGCTGGCCAGCTGTGAAAATCGCACGGTTTTTGGCCGATAGCGGCGACAATCACGCGGTTTTTGGGCGGTAGCGGCGATAATCACGCGATATTTGCCCGCCAGCTGCGAAAATCGCATGGTTTTTGGCCGCTAGCGGCGAAAATCGCGCAGTTTTCGGCCGGTAGCGGCGAAATTCGCGCGGTTTTTGCCCGCCAGCTGCAAAAATCGCATAGATTCTGGCCGCTAGCGGCGAAAATCGCGCGATTTTTTGCCGCTAGCGGCGAAATTCGCACGGTTTTTGGCCGCTAGCAGCGAAAATCGCGCTATTTTTGGCCGGTAGCGGCGAAAATCGCGATTTTTGCCCGCCAGCTGCGAAAATCGCACGGTTTTTGGCCGCTAGCGGCGACAATCACGCGGTTTTTGGGCGGTAGCGGCGATAATCACGCGATTTTTGCCCGCCAGCTGCGAAAATCGCATGGTTTTTGGCCGCTAGCGGCGAAAATCGCGCGGTTTCTGGCCGGTAGCGTCGAAAATCGCGCTATTTTTGCCCGCAAGCTGCAAAAATCGCATAGTTTCTGGCCGCTAGAGGCGAACATAGTGCGGTTTTCGGCCGTCAGCGGCAAAAATCGCCCGATTTTTGGCCGCTAGCGGCGAAATTCGCACGGTTTTTGGCCGCTAGCAGCGAAAATCGCGCTATTTTTGGCCGGTAGCGGCGAAAATCGCGATTTTTGCCCGCCAGCTGCGAAAATCGCACGGTTTTTGGCCGCTAGCGGCGACAATCACGCGGTTTTTGGGCGGTAGCGGCGATAATCACGCGATTTTTGCCCGCCAGCTGCGAAAATCGCATGGTTTTTGGCCGCTAGCGGCGAAAATCGCGCGGTTTTTGGCCGGTAGCGTCGAAAATCGCGCTATTTTTGCCCGCTAGCTGCAAAAATCGCATAGTTTCTGGCCGCTAGAGGCGAACATAGTGCGGTTTTCGGCCGTCAGCGGCAAAAATCGCCCGATTTTTGGCCGCTAGCGGCGAAATTCGCACGGTTTTTGGCCGCTAGCAGCGAAAATCGCGCTATTTTTGGCCGGTAGCGGCGAAAATAGCGATTTTTGCCCGCCAGCTGCGAAAATCGCACGGTTTTTGGGCGGTAGCGGCGACAATCACGCGGTTTTTGGGCGGTAGCGGCGATAATCACGCGATTTTTGCCCGCCAGCTGCGAAAATCGCATGGTTTTTGGCCGCTAGCGGCGAAAATCGCGCGGTTTTTGGCCGGTAGCGTCGAAAATTGCGCTATTTTTGCCCGCAAGCTGCAAAAATCGCATAGTTTCTGGCCGCTAGAGGCGAACATAGTGCGGTTTTCGGCCGTCAGCGGCAAAAATCGCCCGATTTTTGGCCGCTAGCGGCGAAAATCGCACGGTTTTTGGCCGCTAGCGGCGAAAATCGCGCTATTTTTGGCCGGTAGCAGCGAAATCGCGATTTTTGCTCGCTAGCTGCGAAAATCGCATGGTTTTTGGCCGCTAGCGGCGAAAATCGCGCGGTTTTTGGCCGGTAGCGGCGAAAATCGCGCTATTTTTGCCCCGCCATCTGCAAAAATCGCATAGTTTCTGGCCACTAGCGGCGAAATCGCGATTTTTGCTCGCTAGCTGTGAAAATCGCATGGTTTTTGGCCGCTAGCGGCGAAAATCGCGCGGTTTTTGGCTGGTAGCGGCGAAAATCGCGCTATTTTTGCCCCGCCAGCTGCAAAAATCGCATAGTTTCTGGCCGCTAGCGGCGAAAATCGCGCGATTTTTGGCCGCTAGCGGCGAAATTCGCACGATTTTTGGCCGCTAGCGGCGAAATTTGCACGATTTTTGGCCGCTAGCGGCTTAAATCGCGCGATTTTTGCCGGCCAGCTGTGAAAATCGCACGATTTTTGGCCGCTAGCGGCGACAATCACGCGGTTTCTGGCTGGTAGCGGCGAAAATCACGCGATTTTTGCCCCGCCAGCTGCGAAAATCGCATGGTTTTTGGCCGCTAGCGGCGAAAATCGCGCAGTTTTTGGCCGGTAGCGGCGAAATTCGCGCGATTTTTGGCCGCTAGCGGCGAAATTCGCACTGTTTTTGGCCGCTAGCGGCGAAAATTGCGCTATTTTTGGCCGGTAGCGGCGAAAATCGCGATTTTTGCCCGCCAGCTGCGAAAATCGCATGATTTTTGCCCGCTAGCGGCGAAAATCGTGCTATTTTTGCCCGCCAGCTGCAAAAATCGCATAGTTTCTGGCCGCTAGCGGGAAAAATCGCGCGATTTTTGGCCGCTAGCGAAGAAATTCGCACGATTTTTGGCAGCTAGCGGCGAAATTTGCACGATTTTTGGCCGCTAGCGGCTTAAATCGCGCGATTTTTGGCCGGTAGCGGCTTAAATCACGCGATTTTTGCCGGCCAGCTGTGAAAATCGTATGGTTTTTGGCCGCTAGCGGCGACAATCACGCGGTTTTTAACCGGTAGCGGCGATAATCACGCGATTTTTGCCCGCCAGCTGCGAAAATCGCATGGTTTTTGGCCGCTAGCGGCGAAAATCGCGCAGTTTTTGGCCGGTAGCGGCGAAATTCGCGCGATTTTTGCCCGCCAGCTGCAAAAATCGCATAGATTCTGGCCGCTAGCGGCGAAAATCGCGCGATTTTTTGCCGCTAGCGGCGAAATTCGCACGGTTTTTGGCCGCTAGCGGCGACAATCGCGCGGTTTTTGGGCGGTAGCGGCGATAATCACGCGATTTTTGCCCACCAGCTGCGAAAATCGCATGGTTTTTGGCCGCTAGCGGCGAAAATCGCGCGGTTTTTGGCCGGTAGCGTCGAAAATCGCGCTATTTTTGCCCACAAGCTGCAAAAATCGCATACTTTCTGGCCGCTAGAGGCGAACATAGTGCGGATTTCGGCCGTTAGCGGCAAAAATCGCCCGATTTTTGGTCGCTAGCGGCGAAAATCGCACGGCTTTTGGCCGCTAGCGGCGAAAATCGCACTATTTTTGGCCGGTAGCAGCGAAATCGCGATTTTTGCTCGCTAGCTGCGAAAATCGCATGGTTTTTGGCCGCTAGCGGCGAAAATCGCGCGGTTTTTGGCCGGTAGCGGCGAAAATCGCGCTATTTTTGCCCCGCCATCTGCAAAAATCGCATAGTTTCTGGCCGCTAGCGGCGAAATCGCGATTTTTGCTCGCTAGCTGTGAAAATCGAATGGTTTTTGGCCGCTAGCGGCGAAAATCGCGCGGTTTTTGGCCGGTAGCGGCGAAAATCGCACTATTTTTGCCCCGCCAGCTGCAAAAATCGCATAGTTTCTGGCCGCTAGCGGCGAAAATCGCGCGATTTTTGGCCGCTAGCGGCGAAATTCGCACGATTTTTGGCCTCTAGCGGCGAAATTTGCACGATTTTTGGCCGCTAGCGGCTTAAATCGCGCGATTTTTGCCGACCAGCTGTGAAAATCGCACGATTTTTGGCCGCTAGCGGCGACAATCACGCGGTTTCTGGCTGGTAGCGGCGAAAATCACGCGATTTTTGCCCGCCAGCTGCGAAAATCGCGCAGTTTTTGGCCGGTAGCGGCGAAATTCGCGCGATTTTTGGCCGCTAGCGGCGAAATTCGCACTGTTTTTGGCCGCTAGCGGCGAAAATTGCGCTATTTTTGGCCGGTAGCGGCGAAAATCGCGATTTTTGCCCGCCAGCTGCGAAAATCGCATGATTTTTGCCCGCTAGCGGCGAAAATCGCGCTACTTTTACCCGCCAGCTGCAAAAATCGCATAGTTTCTGGCCGCTAGCGGGAAAAATCGCGCGATTTTTGGCCGCTAGCGAAGAAATTCGCACGATTTTTGGCAGCTAGCGGCGAAATTTGCACGATTTTTGGCCGCTAGCGGCTTAAATCGCGCGATTTTTGGCCGGTAGCGGCTTAAATCGCGTGATTTTTGCCGGCCAGCTGTGAAAATCGTACGGTTTTTGGCCGCTAGCGGCGACAATCACGCGGTTTTTAACCGGTAGCGGCGATAATCACGCGATTTTTGCCCGCCAGCTGCGAAAATCGCATGGTTTTTGGCCGCTAGCGGCGAAAATCGCGCAGTTTTTGGCCGGTAGCGGCAAAATTCGCGCGATTTTTGCCCGCCAGCTGCAAAAATCGCATAGATTCTGGCCGCTAGCGGCGAAAATCGCGCGATTTTTTGCCGCTAGCGGCGAAATTCGCACGGTTTTTGGCCGCTAGCAGCGAAAATCGCGCTATTTTTGGCCGGTAGCGGCGAAAATCGCGATTTTTGCCCGCCAGCTGCGAAAATCGCATGGTTTTTGGCCGCTAGCGGCGAAAATCGCGCGATTTTTGGCTGGTAGCGTCGAAAATCGCGCTATTTTTGCCCGCAAACTGCAAAATTCGCATAGTTTCTGGGCGCCAGAGGCGAACATAGCGCGGTTTTCGGCCGTTAGCGGCAAAAATCGCCCGATTTTTGGCCGCTAGCGGCGAAAATCGCGCGGTTTTTGGCCGGTAGCGGCGAAAATCGCGCTATTTTTGCCCCGCCATCTGCAAAAATCGCATAGTTTCTGGCCGCTAGCGGCGAAAATCGCGCGATTTTTGGCCGCTAGCGGCGAAATTCGCACGATTTTTGGCCGCTAGCGGCTTAAATCGCGCGATTTTTGCCGGCCAGCTGTGAAAATCGCACGGTTTTTGGCCGCTAGCGGCAACAATCACGCGGTTTCTGGCCGGTAGCTGCGAAAATCGCATGGTTTTTGGCCGCTAGCGGCGAAAATCGCGCAGTTTTTGGCCGGTAGCGGCGACAATCACGCGGTTTCTGGCCGGTAGCGGCGAAAATCACGCGATTTTTTCCCGCCAGCTGCGAAAATCGCATGGTTTTTGGCCGCTAGCGGCGAAAATCGCGCAGTTTTTGGCCGGTAGCGGCGAAATTCGCGCGATTTTTGCCCGCCAGCTGCAAAAATCGCATAGATTCTGGCCGATAGCGGCGAAAATCGCGCGATTTTTGGCCGCTAGCGGCGAAATTCGCACGGTTTTTGGCCGCTAGCGGCGAAAATCGCGCTATTTTTGGCCGGTAGCGGCGAAAATCGCGATTTTTGCCCGCCAGCTGCGAAAATCGCATGGTTTTTGGCCGCTAGCGTCGAAAATCGCGCGGTTTTTGGCCGGTAGCGGCGAAAATCGCGCTATTTTTGCCCGCAAGCTGCAAAAATCGCATAGTTTCTGGCCGCTAGAGGCGAAAATAGCGCGGTTTTCGGCCGTTAGCGGCAAAAATCGCCCGATTTTTGGCCTCTATTTGGGATCCGCTATGGGATTTGTTTTCCCATACAGGTGCATTATTTGTTAAAAAAAATTGGTTTATTGTTACACACAATGGTGCTACATAGCCTTCCCAGCTTGGTGCCTTCTTTTAATACTTACTGATTAAAAAATAAATAATAAATACATTTTATTCAGGAAAAGTACATACAGTTGATTTACAAACATAATGTTGGATTTATAGGCAGAGCTAGTACATACAATACCTAAAGCCACTAATACTCATAGCATTTCGGGCAAGGTGTGGGGGGAAAAAAACACGGACTAAAACTTAATAGTAATCGGGATTAGGTATAAATTGTGTTGAAAGAAGGAATAAAAAATACAAAAAGGGGGTTAACATAGCATAAATCAGCAATTGCACATGTTGGTGAACAGCGTTGTTTAAAAAATAGCAAGACATGGGTTGACATTTAGGAGGTAAGTTAGGTTACATGGAGTTAATTAGGCAGTACTTGGTTTAACTCTTAAACTGGTTGAGAGGTACAGCCTTTGACATGATTCGGGAGGTCATTCCACATTCTGGGTCCCTTGATTTGTAGAGCACTTCTAGTTTGGTTACACACAGCCAAATTGAGTAACAGGAAAAGGTCTTGGACGCAAATTTGTTCCATGCTAAATGTAGAGGAATCAGCTGAGTATTCCTCAAATAAAATAAGTTGCCTCAGCTTATAAGGTAAATAAAATAAGCATTTCTCAAATAAGTAGCTGCCTCACCTCACTGCCTTACTGCTACATAGCCTTCCCGGCATGGTGCCTTCTTTTGATAATTACTTGTTCCACACCCAAATTGTATAACAGGAAGAGGTCTTGGACCCCTACTTCCCTCTCTCTTTTTTAATAATCTATATAGTCATAATTATAGCTTTAAGTATTCAATGAATAAAGTTTTTGACATTTTTACCCTTTTCCTTACCTAACATCATTTGTGCAGCATATTTTTATTTTATGTCTCACCCAGATTCAATTTCAAAATAAAACCAAACTAAATAAATTAGAAATGGGTATGTATAGCTAAGGTACACCCTTACTACTAGGTGAACAGGGGCATTTGGTGATAGTAAATGATCCCATCAGGCAGGGCTCATCACCTTCTCTCATATTTCATGTTCACCAGTGTTTATTTACTTAATAACTACTGGTATAATATCTTGCTATTATAAAACTAATTCTACTATCATCAAACACATATTTACTTCAAGTTTCAAGCAGAGAATGCATATATAACTAACACAAGGATTCCTCTCCACTAGATTCACCAGCCATAATATTTTGGTCATGTTCCAATATCATAAATCGATCCCAGTGTTATGTAGTATTCATGCCCGAAACGCTTTGCGTAATAGTGGCTTTAGGCATTGTATGTACTAGCTATACCTATAAGTTAAACAATCCTTGTAAATATTTATTGTATGTATGTACCTTACCTAAATAAAATTGTATTGTATTGTATTGTATAGTAGAGAAAAAATTACTTATATCCAGTTTACGTAAAGCTACGAGTGGTCGAAACCACACTTAAATCCCGGAATGAACTTACGAAGGTTTTTCCACTTAGGGTAGTTAATTGAATACGGACGTAGCCGCCACGAAGGCGCTAAGACGGAAAACGCTCTTAGCTAAGAGGAAAAACCTTCGTAGGTACCTTCCTGAATCCGGCCCCTGGTTTGCATTTAAGAACAGGGTTTTGTAATTATTGGGCTCTATCACATCTACATTTGAAATTGTGTATGGAGTCAGCCTCCACCACATCACTGCTTAATACATTCCATTTGTTAACTACTCTGACACTGAAAAAATTCTTTCTAATATCTCTGTGGCTCATTTGGGTACCAAGTTCCCCTTGTTCGTGTTCCACCCGTGTTAAAGAGCTGTCTTTGTAACTATCAAAATGCTTATATCTTTCCTTTCACTTTAGTTATATTTATGACAAGGGATTTAAATTTTGCCTATATTTCTGCTTCTCTGATGACATTAAAAACTTTTGTTTATTACAGTATCTACATAAAATTAACATTTATCTTCATTAGGTTGTAGTTCTCATCAATAGGGAGAGCGTCGGTAAAAAAAAAAAAATTGTTTAAATATAAATATCTTTCCTCTCTCAATAATATGCCCGAAACGCTATGCGTACTAGTGGCTCTAGGTATTGTATGTACTAGCTCTATCTATAAATCCAATATTATGTTTGTAAATCGACTATTTATGTACTTTCCTGAATAAAATGAACTTTACTAATATTTAATCTCTGTGACTAAAACGTAAGAACGACTTTATCTATGCCTTTTTGATAACATATACAATTATAAGCTTTATTAGTGAATCTCTATTAATTAAACAATATATCAGAGAGTGTGTAAGGTTCGGTGTTCCATGTGCGAAGAGACATGGGAGATTTTACATCAGTACAGTAAATGTTTTAAGTAGCGAACGCATACTAACGAATAACGATTAGTACAGACCAACACTATTGTTCTATGAAGTCGATTTAACTTCCAGACATGTATTTTTCAATAAGTCTTAAATATTTTCTGGCTAGTTATATTAGATATTATTAGAAATACGTATTCTACTTGTTAATATAATAAACTAAATTTGCGATCATTTAAGGAGAGAAGTGCGACGACTGGATCATTGTGTACAGAAGGTTGATATGCCAACAAACACTTTCCAGACAACAATATATCTTGGATAAGTCGCTCCACAACATTGACACCTGGACCGTTGACTTCCTATGAGGCCACATATTTACTTATTTCATAATGGAAGTATATTATTTTATAGTAAATATATGTTTTCTCGTGTTCTGCATTAAGCACCAACATTATAGTGAATAAATATACCATATTTCTTCATTATTTAAGTAATGGTAGGAGGCTTTGAGTAGCTTTGGGTCATTAGGTGAACAGAATCTCCAATAGATGGGGCGAGAGTCGCGCTATCTCTCGCCCGAGCAAGAGTCGAAACTTATTTTAGAATTGATATATCTTTGTCCTCCAACAAGATATATTTCCTTTGGTGCACTCACAATAACGAGCATATCTCTGTCTTTCTGAAGGCATATAATATTTTAGGCTTTATAAGCGTATCTTTGTTAATTACACACTATATTGGCAAGTGCGTAGGCTTCTGCATTCCATGCCGACAAGCTACTGAATGCCAAAAATAAATAAATAAAAATAAAATAAAAACGTATGTATCTTCACTTGAGCTTTATATATGTCTATGTTAAAGTATTTAAAATGAAGCTTATATTTCTATCTTTCTTGAGACATATAAAACATATGTGTTTATTAATGAATTTACGTGAAATAAGCATTGTTCTGAGAGAGAGTTGCTCTGTCGATCAGTCTGTGCGGGGTCGGAGCTCGGCGATTATTAAAACACATGTATCTTCATTAGAACTTTATATATATCTATGGTAAAGTATTTAAAATGAAGCTTATATTTCTATCTTTCTCAACACATATAAAAACATTTGCGTTTATTAACGAATTTACGTGAAATAAGCATTGTTCCGAGAGAGAGTAACTCCGTTGCTCGATCTGTGCGGGATCGGAGCTCGCCGATTAGAAAAATACACGTATCTTCGCTTTAAATACAAATATGCCCATGGTAAGGCATTTAAAATGAAGATTATGTTTCTATCTTTCTTGAGACGTATAAAAATCTTACGTTTATTAACGATTCTGCGTGAAATAAGCATTGTTCTGAGATGAATATTGCGGATTTCCGGCTCTACGACCGATGAAAAATGCAACTTTTATACAACTACAAATATCTTTAGTTTTACTTTAAATTTTGTCCTGAAAGAGTTTTCATATATAGATCCAGTTTCTGCCGTTCTTCTGACATAAAAAGACCTTTGGTTTAATAAGTAATTAAGATGTTTTCAACAATATTACTAGGGCGTTCACCGATTCTAACATGGGCGACCCTTTTGGAAACGCAACACATGGGTTGACCTGATTGATATATGGGTCAGATTCCATTAAGGTTCGGAACAAATGCACCTTACGACACTGGAAGACAGAAGAGTAAGGGGAGACATGATCACTACCTACAAAATCCTCAGGGGAATTGACATGTAGACAAGGACAAACTATTCAACACTGGTGGTACGCGAACAAGGGGACACAGGTGGAAACTGAGTACCCACATGAGCCACAAGGACGATAGAAAGAACTTTTTCAGTGTCAGAGTAGTTAACGGGTGGAATGCATTAGGCAGTGATGTGGTGGAAGCTGACTCCATACACAGTTTTAAATGTAAATATGATAGAGCCCAGTAGGCTCAGGAATCTGTACAACAGTTGATTGACAGCTGAAAGGCGGGACCAAAGAGCCAAAGCTCAACCCCCGAAAGTACAAATAGATGAGTACACACACTGTTCTGGGTGCTGGAGTCAACCCGAGTACCATCCCATATCCCACAATGTTACGAGCAACATGTCTAGTGTACGATACGTCTGGTCACTCCAGAGAGCACCCATCCTAACTGAACATGCTCAACATAAAATAGAAACTCGTTTAGAAGAGGCTTCAGTAAGTGAATGTTGTAATAGTAAATAAACGTAAAAGTTGTTGTTTTAGATTCAGCTACTTAGAACAAAAGTTCCAAAGTAGCACGGGCTATGGTGAGCCCGTAGAGGACTTACCTGGCACTGGAGCGATGCTGTGAAGGTAGAAGTAACTTGTGAAACCATAAATAAAAACCAAAATTCCACTGCTCTTGCCTCGATTGATGAAGATTAAGCCACCCAAGAGGTGGCACGGGTATGAATAGCCCTTAATGCTGTTGTTGTTGTTGTTATAGATTCAGCTACTCGGAACAAGTTCCAAGTAGCACGGGCTATGGTGAGCTCGTAACTTACCTGGCACAGGAGCGGGGCAAGCAGCACGGGCTATGGTGAGCCCGTAACTTACCTGGCACAGGAGCGGGGCAAGTAGCACGGGCTATGGTGAGCCCGTAGCGGACTTACCTGACACTGGAGAGGTGCCCTGCTCGCCACCCGCCGTAATGCTCTTGCCTGGTGCTGAAGAAGTTCCTGTATTGCCCGAGGACCTTACCTCAAGAATAAGGGCCCCAGACAACGGTACTCCCCCAGCCCCTTACCTTAGGATTAAGGTGGCGACAATCGCACCTGGTATTACCCATGTACCTTACCTCGGGGATAAAGGGAAGGTGGACATCGAGAAGAGCAGAGTGAAGGTTAATAATTCGGGTAGTTTAGTTTAGTTTAAGTTTAACGTTAAAGTTTAAAAGGTTTAACAAAAATAAATTTGTTAATTTTTGTTAATTAAACAATACAAATAAATAATAAAAAACGTTACGAATTAACAATCGCTATTATGCTAAGATTAACAACCGTTATTATGCCAAGATTAACAATCCGTATATTGTCAAGATTAAGTTAGTTAAGTTGATTTATTATTCACCCCATACCCATCCTGTGAGCGGTAGTGGAAAGGGTTACAGAGGCACATAATGGGCTCAGGGACTGAACCCCACAATTCATTTAGCTAAGCAAGTTGCAGTCTTGATGAGCTAGTTACAAAATTCAATGCACATCGTCACTTCAACAATGGACTCGACACCGACCACAAGTACAGTTTATAAATTTGCTTAATTAAGCTAGACAAATGAGGAAGTTGACGTATGACGTAAGGCCATTTAAACCTCGTGCTCTCTCTGTCTCTCTCTCTGTCTCTGTCTCTCTCTCTGTCTCTGTCTCTCTCTCTGTCTCTCTCTCTCTCTCTCTCTCTCTCTCTGTCTCTCTCTCTGTCTGTCTGTCTCTCTCTCTCTCTCTCTGTCTCTCTCTCTCTGTCTCTCTCTCTCTCTCTGTCTCTCTCTCTCTCTCTCTCTCTCTCTCTCTCTCTCTCTCTCTCTCTCTCTCTGTCTCTCTCTCTCTCTCAAACAAGTACCATTAAATTTCATTCCTAGAATCATCAGAGTCTAAGCTCCGCCTCAAATCTAGGGCCAGATTCACGAAGCAGTTACGCAAGTACTTACGAACATGTACATCTTTCCTCAATCTTTGACGGCTTTGGTTAGATTTATTAAACAGTTTACAACCATGAAAACTTCCCAATCAACTGTTGTTATTGATATAAACAGCCTCCTGGTGCTTCGGAGCACATTAACTGTTTAATAATTGTAAACAAAGCCGCCAAAGATTGAGAAAAGATGTACAAGTTCGTAAGTACTTGCGTAACTGCTTTGTGAATCTGGCCCCAGTTACTCAAAACAAAATTTCCACGCAGCACGGGCTATGGCGAGCCCGTAAGCCCTAGGAATCTGGAGCACAGTCCTGGAAATAGTCCATGTCCGGCCTCTCATTCCAAGTCTACTTGTGAAAATTATGACAAAAATCCCTTTATTCTCATATTGCCAGTTCAAAACATGAACTTGAACACATGCTAGTGTTAAAAATCAACTTGACGATTTAGCTATTGTTAACACTAGCTTGTGTTAACCTGACACAAGCTAATCTTAATCTTGACGAATAAGCTCTTGTTTAATCTTGACGATTTAGCTATTGTTTAATCTTGACAACATAGCGACTGATTGCCTTGCTTCTTGCACTGAAATGTGTACAAGTCTCCAAAACTTGATACATTAATTGTATGTGACTCTTTATAATCCTTAATTGCTCTCAACTCTTTGACCTTTTTTGTAACATGCTCGTGTCTGAAGCTAAACACAAATACAACCAAATTATTAATGATGGTAACAGATACGTGAATTCAGAATTCACGTAACAGAATAAGTTGCTTAAACAAGTCAATCTTTTAGTCCATCTTTCAGCTTCTGAGACTCAATTATTATAAAATAATTTAACAATTACATATAAATATATCGCACAATATTACATTATTAATAATAAAAAGTAAGTTTTTTAATATTTGTTAATATTAAACAAAAATATATTGAATAAAACGTGCAAATAATAATATTGCCGTTTTAACTAACATTAGGGTTAATTTTCACGCTATTTTCAGCCTTATTTCAATTAAAATATCTAAAATAATTTAATTAATGTCTAGTCTAGAAACTAAATTTAAATACATTAAACTAGCCTCAAATAGTATCATCACAACTCGATATTATATCACATGAGTGTGTCATATTCACCGACGAAATATCACTCTCCAAATTCATTATCGGCCACACACAAAAATAAAAGGTAGACCTATCATGGCAATTTGTTTCTCTCTAGAGGATGGTGGCGGCAAGCAGTCTGGTCCGTCGCTGACGCTGTAATGGGCCTCAGGTCAGGGATCAACCCTCTAACTACCCGCTAACCGGGCTCTAATTGGCCTCTCCCGGTGGACAAGTCCGGCGCGTGTTAAGTGTGGACGGCGCGGCCCACGGGAGTGCAAGGAGCGACCACACTGATGTCAGGGCGGCGGCCATGTTGGAGCAGGGAAAGGAAGAAAGGCGATGAGATGACGGGTGAGGAGAAGAGACAGAGAGAGAGAGATGAGAGAGACAGAGAGAGGCCGATAACGCCACAAGTCAGATAGAGAGAGACGTACAGAGGCAGAAGGAAGCCATGCACGCAATGTCTGCAGCAACGACCCTATCTAATTAAGGGCGTGGTGTGACCCCGCACTTCCCCATCTAGCACCTCGACCGTTAATCTTACTCCCGTGGTGGCCACCCTCGGCCCTCACCCTCGCTACCGACCGCCTCGGCCCCCACCCTCGCTATCGACCACCTGGTGCCCCTACCCTGGCTATCGGCCGCCTCGGCCCCAACCTTCGCTATCGGTCGCCTCGGTTCTCACCCTGGCTATCAGCCGTCTCGGTTTTCATCCTCGCTATCGGACGCCTCGGTTCTCACCCTCGCAATCGGCCGCCTCGGTTTTCATCTTCGCTATCGGCCGCCTCGGTTCTCACCCTCGTTACCGACCGCCTCGACCCCCCCACCCTCGCTATCGGCCGCCTGGTGTCCCTACCCCTGGCTATCGGCCGCCTGGTGCCCCTACCCCTGGCTATCGGCCACCTCTGGGCCCCTACCCCTGGCTATCGGCCACCTCTGGGCCCCTACCCCTGGCTATCGGCCACCTCTGGGCCCCTACCCCTGGCTATCGGCCACCTCTGGGTCCCTACCCTGGCTATCGGCCACCTCTGGGCCCCTACCCAGGCTATCGGCCGCCTCTGGGCTCCTACCCTGGCTATCGGCCACCTCTGGGCCCCTACCCTGGCTATCGGCCACCTCTGGGCCCCTACCCTGGCTATCGGCCGCCTCTGGGCCCCAGCCTAGCTACCGGCCGCTTCCTCCCACCAACGTACTCCATCAAAATATATCAGGACTTAACAAACATGATTATTGTAATTTATATTTTGTAAGTATACAATGTATAATTTTTACATATTTATCTCGGGTACTGATGCGGTGGTGTCGTCGCTCTCCCGGGCATCAAAGGCATATAATATAATCCTTCTGAATATATAATGTATGTTGAATGATATAGTTCCATCTTAGATTAAACTTAAGTATCTATAATCAAGTTGAAATCTATATTTGGGTTTGGACCAGCTTTAAAAGTTAGGCGTGTGAGGCGTGGACAAGTTAGAAGCGGCGCCACGCAGTCTGTCAAGTCTGGTGACGTCACAGATGGGAGCGCCCGTACCCTCCGAGGTGTCAATTGACTGACCTGACCTCCACTTAAGGGGTCATCGCCCGGACACGAGTACGCTAATTCCCTCCCGAGCGCTATTTAGCATATTCGAGAGAAAAGGCAATTTTCTTGGGATAATCAATAACAGATTATGCTGTGCGACCACCAGGAGGATAATTGGTGTATGTCAGGTGTTTACAATACTTTTGACTGTGTTCACCTTCTTGTGTTCCACAGGTCTGTTCATGTTCAATGTTCAATAAGCACTACGTAGTGTTTTCATGTTCAATGTTCAATAAGCGCTACGTAGTGTTTTCATGTTCCATGTTGAATAGGAACTACGTAGCCTTTTCTACGTAGCCTAAAGCCATTTTCTACAAGATCTCTGAACGTGTGAAAAAAACAAAAACATTTCGACCACTGTATTGTGGCCTCGTAATATAGGTTACAGTTTATATAGATTATTTTATAGTCCCATGACCTACGTATATATATACAGTATATAACAACGGTATTTTCTCCCAATCATTTTGTAATATAAATTGTGCCAATATATATATATATCTCAGGGCTCGAATATTAAACCTCACTTTGCCTTTTCAGTATACAGCATTACCTTTCAAAATCGTATTTAAATGCCACTCACTTAATGCCTAAAATGTGAGCTTAATTTAGACTTCTATACACCTGTTTAATCCAGCCAGTATTGTAATGAGTTGTGTAAGTTGTTACAGGTACAGTTTGTGATGTGTAAGTTGTTACAGGTACAGTTTGTGATGTGTAAGTTGCTACAGGTACAGTTTGTGATGTGTAAGTTGTTACAGGTACAGTTTGTGTTGTGTAAGTTGCTACAGGTACAGTTTGTGTTGTGTAAGTTGCTACAGGTACAGTTTGTGTTGTGTAAGTTGCTACAGGTACAGTTTGTGTTGTGTAAGTTGCTACAGGTACAGTTTGTGTTGTGTAAGTTGCTACAGGTACAGTTTGTGTTGTGTAAGTTGCTACAGGTACAGTTTGTGTTGTGTAAGTTGTTACAGGTACAGTTTGTGTTGTGTAAGTTGTTACAGGTACAGTTTGTGATGTGTAAGTTGTTACAGGTACAGTTTGTGATGTGTAAGTTGTTACAGGTACAGTTTGTGATGTGTAAGTTGCTACAGGTACAGTTTGTGATGTGTAAGTTGTTACAGGTACAGTTTGTGTTGTGTAAGTTGCTACAGGTACAGTTTGTGTTGTGTAAGTTGCTACAGGTACAGTTTGTGTTGTGTAAGTTGTTACAGGTACAGTTTGTGACGTGTAAGTTGTTACAGGTACAGTTTGTGATGCTGATAATGACGCTTGTCAATGTGTTTTGACTTTTACTGTGACTTATGTAATTAATATACTGTAATAGTTATGTAAACGTTCCCAATCATTTAAGTGCAACCATTTATGAATAAAGTCTTTGATTTGATTCGGATCCGATTCCTTTGTAACAACATTGTATCAATCGTCGACATTATTGACTAGTTTAGAAAGTTTTAGTTTCCCCTAAACTGGCCTGAAACGCTGTGAACATTAGGGACTCTAGGCATACTACATTATACTAGCTCTATCTAGTAAATCAAACATTTCTGTTTAAAACAACATTTGTATATACCTTTACCTGAGTAAACATTATTATTACTATAGCGGTGGAATTAGATTAGGCTGTGAATTACATGACGGGAAACAAATGAATGCGAGTATGCGCACCTCAAGAACACACTATCCAACCGCAGCTCATCTTACGAATTATATCTTTTGCTTTGGGCAACTGATACGCATTCTGAGCTTCAGGTCTCTGATGGTATCCCAATGCAACTGAGAATTGAACACGATCGAGCTTTATTTTGTTGGTTTTGAGCTAGAATTCACAATGCATTTGTGCAATCACTTTCGAAACATGTACATCTTTTCTCAGTCATGGCAGCTCGGTTATTAAACAGTTTACGAGCTTGGACGCTTCACAACCAAAGGTTATTATTGTTATTAACAGCCTCACAGGCCTTCGGAGCTCATAAACTGTTTAATAAGGGTAAACAATGCCGTCATTTACAGTGGTACTGTAACCCGGTGGTATTGTAAGCCGGCGGTACTGTAAGTCAATGGTACTCTTACTATTGTAAGACTAATTTTAAGTCTGGGGCATTCTTAGTTAAGTATTGTTAGGTGTGTTAGTCAGATATATTGAGTCAGGGCTACGAGACGAATAGCTAGTCAAGGGGGGGGGGGGGGGGCGGGGGAGAGGAAATGCTAACCAGTGGTACTGCAAGAAGTGAAGAGTATTGTAAGTTAGTGGACCATTGGTACACACAATACCACCAGTGGTACTGGTATATCAGTGTTGTATATCAGTGACACTAAAATTATCACCATATATTAATAGAAGACAGCCTCTTGGTCAACCATGACCGGGATTTTTGTGTTAATAAGCCTTGTGTGCCGAGGACACTAATGTAGGGAGTGGCACGTGCCCCCAGAAAGGGCATCTGAAGCAGAAATTAGTCATTTGAGGCCGGAATTAGTGCAGGGCGTCAGAGTTCTACTAGAGTGACTGTTGGACCCCAGTAGACACTGCTGGGGTCAACATTGGCCCTCTATAGGACCCCCAATAGTTACCGCTGGGGTCACTGCTGGTCTCCCTGTGAGACCCAACTCTATGATCCTTTCTAAATTCTCTACAATAGCCGCCCAAGTTAGGGGACGATGGGAGCCCCGTGTTCGTACTGGCCTGGCTTCTGTCTGCCCGTGTTTTTATCCACATTTTATTTCCCCCCCAAAAATATCAATCTCGATTGCTTGAGCGTTCTCGCAAAACCCTCGACATCCAGTCTAGTCGGCTTCTCCGTTCTAGTGATAATATGCAACGGGTTAACATTTGGACGTTCCTCGGGAAGCCGCATATAGCCCGGAATCGGACGAGGGGAGCTAGCGTGGCTAATGAGAGCCGAATATTGGCGCCAAAAGTTCATATTCCTAACCGCAATTTGCAGTTAAATCGCATTTTTTTCCTTCGTTTTTGGCACAGCGGTATTGTGGTGAATTGTTTCCGTTCTCTTTATATATATTATAATTATATATCACTATAAACTCTATGACCCCTCAGAGGATTCGAACCCAGGCCGTCAGTGTGGTCACCTCACCAACACCACTGATACCATAACTACTGGTACCATTGTCTGCTCGAGGCTGGTGGAGGCCACATGCTTTGGGGCTCGACTCTGCCAACTATGTACCCTGATTCATGTCGGGTACGTGCCCAACATGGTCGGATCGGGCATGGCACAAGTGAAACAAATGCCACTCGATACTGCGCCAAAGGACACCCCATGAAGAGTCATCAATAAAAATGGACTCGGAGAGTATTTTTCTGTTTATTTTTGCTCTTTCACTTCTTAGTGTAATGTATAGAACACTGATGCCCGCGGTTAAACAAAATAATCCATCCTACTTTGTCTGTAATTGGCATCCATGAGGTCACCAACACTAGTGAGTGTTGGGGTCAGTAATGACCCATGTGGGACCCCACTAGTGAGTGTTAGGGTCAGTAATGACCCATGTGGGACCCCACTAGTGAGTGTTGGGGTCAGTAATGACCACTGTGGGACCCCACTAGTGAGTGTTGGGGTCAGTAATGACCCATGTGGGACCCCACTAGTGAGTGTTAGGGTCAGTAATGACCCATGTGGGACCCCACTAGTGAGTGTTGGGGTCAGTAATGACCACTGTGGGACCCCACTAGTGAGTGTTGGGGTCGATAATGACCACTGTGGGACCCCACTAGTGAGTGTTGGGGTCAGTAATGACCACTGTGGGACCCCACTAGTGAGTGTTAGGGTCAGTAATGACCCATGTGGGACCCCACTAGTGAGTGTTAGGGTCAGTAATGACCCATGTGGGACCCCACTAGTGAGTGTTAGGGTCAGTAATGACCCATGTGGGACCCCACTAGTGAGTGTTAGGGTCAGTAATGACCCATGTGGGACCCCACTAGTGAGTGTTGGGGTCAGTAATGACCCATGTGGGACCCCACTAGTGAGTGTTAGGGTCAGTAATGACCCATGTGGGACCCCACTAGTGAGTGTTAGGGTCAGTAATGACCCATGTGGGACCCCACTAGTGAGTGTTGGGGGTCAGTAATGACCACTGTGGTACCCCACTAGTGAGTGCTGGGGTCAGACCCCACTCGCATTGCGCATTTTTCACTCAAACATATAACATTCATTTCTGTAGCCCTTTATTCTCTCGTTTAAAACAGCAAGCCTAAGAGAGCATGGGAAGAGGAGGGCACTGATAGAGGAGAGGGCGTGGGTAGAGTATGCCATGGGCAGTGGAGGGCATGGGCATAGTAGGCCATGGGCCGAGGGCATGGTTAGAGTATACAATGGGGCAAACGGAGGCATGGGTAGATACTGGAGACTTAGATGAGACAGTGATATGCACTTCCGTACTTCCCTAGAGTAATGGATAGATAATAAAAACCAGCACTTAGCTCCGTTAAGTACAACCAGGTAAGTGTACACACACACACTCAGCCTGTGTGTGTGTGTGTGTGTGTGTGTGTGTGTGTGTGTGTGTGTGTGTGTGTGTGTGTGTGTGTGTGTGTGTGTACGTGTGTACCTGTGTAAGGAATCATTCAGAATCTTGTATACCACATATGTAAGACCAAACCTGGAGTAAGCGGCCCCAGCATGGAGCCCGTACCTTGTCAAGCACAAGATGAAGCTGGAAAAAGTCCAAAGGTATGCCACTAGACTAGTCCCAGAACTAAGAGGCATGAGTTACGAGGAAAGGCTGCGGGAAATGCACCTTACGACACTGGAAGACAGAAGAGTGAGGGGAGACATGATCACAACCTACAAAATCCTCAGAGGAATCGACCGGGTAAACAAGGATAAACTATTCAACACTGGTGGGACGCGAACAAGGGGACACAGGTGGAAACTGAGTACCCACATGAGCCACAGAGACGTTAGAAAGAACTTTTTCAGTGTCAGAGTAATTAAACGATGGAATGCATTACGCAGTAATGTGGTGGAGGCTGACTCCATACACAGTTTCAAATATAGATATGATAGAGCCCAGTAGGCTCAGAAATCTGTACACCAGTTGATTGACGGTTGAGAGGCGGGACCAAAGAGCGAAAGCTCAACCCCCGCAAGCACAATTAGGCGAGTACAATTAGGTGAGTACACCCCCACACACGTAGACATGACAGAGCACGCAATAGGCTCAGAAACCTGTACACCGGTTGATTGAGACCTATGACACGGGACCAATGAACCGAGCCCCTCAACCTCCGCAAACAGAATTAACTGAACACACAACACCAAATCGAAACCCAACACCCCCCCCCTCTCATATCCGATTCATTCATCCCTCTCCCCCCAAAAAAAACCGCTCCCTGGACCTGAGCTCCAAACACACACGCCCCCAAACACCCCCACACGCCCCAAACACACACACACACACACCAAACACACACACACACCCCAAAGACACACACACACACCAAACACACACACGCCCCAAACACACACACACCAAACACACACACACACGCCCCAAACACACACACACCCCAAACACACACACACACACCAAACACACACACACACGCCCCAAACATACACACACACGTCCCAAACACACACACGCCCCAAACACACACACACCCCAAACACACACACGCGCCCCAAACACACACACACACACGCCCCAAACATACACACACACGTCCCAAACACACACACGCCCCAAACACACACACACACGCCCCAAACACACACACACGTCCCAAACACACACACGCCCCAAACATACACACACACGTCCCAAACACACACACACGCCCCCAAACACACACACACGCCCCAAACACACGCCCCCAAACACACACCCCAAACACACACACACGCCCCAAACACACACACACGCCCCCAAACACACACACACGCCCCCAAACACACACACACGCCCCAAACACACACACACACACACGCCCCAAACACACACACACGCCCCAAACACACACACACGCCCCCAAACACACACACACGCCCCCAAACACACACACACGCCCCCAAACACACACACACGCCCCCAAACACACACACACGCCCCCAAAAACACACACACGCCCCCAAACACACACCCCAAACACACACACACGCCCCAAACACACACACACACGCCCCCAAAAACACACACACGCCCCAAACACACACACACGTCCCAAACACACACACACACACGCCCCAAACACACACACACGCCCCAAACACACACACACGTCCCAAACACACACACACACACACCCCCCAAACACACACACGCCCCAAACACACACACGCCCCAAACACACACACACACACACACGCCCCAAACACACACATAAGCCCCAAACACACACACAAGCCCCAAACACACACACACACGCCCCAAACACACACACACACGCCCCAAACACACACATAAGCCCCAAACACACACACAAGCCCCAAACACACACACACACACACACCCCAAACACACACATAAGCCCCAAACACACACACAAGCCCCAAACACACACACACACGCCCCAAACACACACACACGCCCCAAACACACACACGCCCCAAACACACACACACACGCCCCAAACACACACACACACACGCCCCAAACACACACATAAGCCCCAAACACACACACAAGCCCCAAACACACATGCGCCCCAAACACACACACGCCCCAAACACACACACACACACACACGCCCCAAACACACACACACACGCCCCAAACACACACACACACGCCCCAAACACACACATAAGCCCCAAACACACACACACGCCCCAAACACACACACAAGCCTCAAACATCCCCCCCCCAAACACACGCCCCAAACACACACACAAGCCCCAAACATCCCCCCCCCAAACACACACACCACAAACACACACACACACGCCCCAAACACACACACACACACCCCAAACACACACACACGCCCCAAACACACACACCACGCCCCAAACACACACACAAGCCCCAAACAACCCCCCCCCCAAACACACACACACCACAAACACACACACAAGCCCCAAACATCCCCCCCCAAACACACACACCACAAACACACACACACCACAAACACACACACCCACAAACAGCCACGTGCTGGGGACTCAGCTGGGGTTGTGAGGCGCGAGGTCCATGTCACAGGTGAAGGTGTGAACCTGACCTTCCACTCCCCCCCCCCCCACGGTGACCCCAACCGGGTCTCTTTGACCCGCCGTAAGTGACCGTCTGAGGGAGCAAACGACTTGCTCTCTCCCGCCCATCATTGTTCAACTCGGGACCCTCGTCTTAAACGTTCCCAGTGTCTGGGGAATTGGCGACCAGGTGTTCCTGACGTCTTGAAGGGTGGGGGGGGGGGGGATTTGGGCTTGCTTGTGTATGCGTGTATTGTGTATACTGTATTATTAACTGTATGTCCCTTTGCGTGTATGCGTGAGCTTTCAATGTTAAAGAAATAATCTGGTAAACGGGAGAAATCTGGCTGGAATCTGGCCATCCTATTCGGATAGCCGGATGGGGGGGGGGGGGGGGAGCAGCTCGTTCCAACAGGCCGGAGAGAGGAACACTATAGGGCCCCTTCAACACCACAATGATCACCATTAACAACATCATTAGCATTTGTCGACTAGTTCTCCTCCGAATGGTGACTTGGTCCCTTCATCTGGTGTCTTGGGTTCATCTGGTGAATGGTGGAATCATCCCTTCAAGATGATTCCCGCCAGTTCCCGTGTTGGCTTGGGGGATCCGAGTCATTTAAACCTGTTCTTTGTTCAATCTGGCTTTCAGATTAAGTTATTTATTTGTTCTCTTGTTGGCTCCACCTAACTTTCTCGCCCAAATCTATTCGTTTGTTCTGTTCTATCTGGCACTCAAGCCTCTCCTTCGTTGTCCAGTTCAAAGCCATTCTTGTGTTTTAATTCACCTGGCTTTGACGTCCTAACAATTCACGTGTTCTGGTCTGTGTGGCTTTGACTGATCGACGAAGGTTAAGCCACCACAAGAGGTGGCACGGGCATGAGTATTATGAGTATGAGTAAGTGGTAGATTTATTGGAGTGAATGATGATGGTGGGAGCGCGTACGAGGCTTTGATGGTTCAAGCCAATTAATAGTTCTCGTGTTCCACCTGGCTTGCTCTAACATACCTCGTTCTGTTCCTATCCACCTGAATTTACACGAGGACCAATCCCTCTTTCTGTGTCTAGTGACTTCAACGGGGACATGAAGCCAGTGGCTTGTCTAAAGACTTCCCTCCCTCTAATTTGTTGTTCCAACTAGATATTGAACTGCAGTAATGTCTTCGTATTTACGTCGAGTAGGGGAGCAATATTACACACACACAAATATAATATATATTTTATATATATTTGTTTTTATTTTATTTTATATTATATATATATATATATATATATATATATATATATATATATATATATATATATATATATATATATATATATATATATATATATATATTTTTTTTTTTTTTTCTTAAGTTGGCTACATTTTCATCAAATAAAACTACATTAATTGCATTATTTACCAATTTGTTTCACGTATTTTACAACACTGTACTTAGATCGTTTGGGAATAAAAGGCACATTCAGGCAAGACTGCTAATTTACGAGGCTGCTAACTGTTCTGTAGTTGAACTCAAATGTAAAAAAAGAAATGCGTATTCTGTTCAAATATATTGATTACATTTATTTAAATAAATCTTCGAAAATTTGATCTTAAATGTTCAAATAAAAAATTTATTTTAGCTTATTGGCACGAGTTGTATAGTTGGAAGGTTTTATACAAGCCAAGTCTATTCTTTACAAGTGGCATTTTCAAGTAGTTTACATATATACGTCTTGTCATAGTAGCGTTTTCTCGTTCATGGTTAATTTTCGCCAATGAGAACGCAACTTGGATAACAATAGATTTTTAGAGGGAATGTGATAGGTGAAATATATAGTCAGCTGTGTAAACATAAAATATCCCGCGCGCGGCAAGTCCTGCCAGCGGACGCCCCGCCCCCCACCGCCCTTGTCCATTCAGCAGAGCAAAAACTCGGGGTCCGCCCCGCCCTCCGGCTATCAGACCAATCAGAAAGACCAATAGTGATGGTGCTGGCCGGCCATTGGCCAGGTGTCGACAGCTCCTGTGACTTAAAGGTGTGAAGTTGGCGGGTCTTACACACTTCCAGCACAGCTGTGCTTAGCTCGAGTCGCAGCCTCGTGAACACATAGCACATAGACTCTACATTGGAATCTTATCCCAAGTGAACCTGTCGGGATAGTTTTGTGCTGACCATACAGAATGCCGCGTCCTTCACGTGAGAGTTACGGGGATCAGAAGCCGCCGTACTCGTACATCTCCCTGACGGCCATGGCCATCTGGAACAGCCCGGAGAAGATGTGCACGCTGGCAGAGATCTACAAGTTTATTATGGACAACTTCCCCTACTACCGCAAGAACACTCAGCGCTGGCAGAACTCCCTGCGCCACAACCTCTCCTTCAACGACTGCTTCATCAAGATACCCCGCCGGCCAGACAGGCCCGGCAAGGGCGCCTACTGGACTCTACACCCGTCCGCCATGAATATGTTCGAGAACGGCAGCTTCCTCCGCCGCAGGAAGAGGTTCAAGATACCCAGGGACGAGAAGGACGCCATCAATGTCGGCATGACGCCCTTCAACGGAGTTCAGCATCCTGAAGACCTTCCCGTAGGAGTTCCTCGTGATTTGGGCCACATCGCTCAGGAGTTGGGCCATCACTTTGAGTGTGGGGGCCACCTGGGCCACCATATGGAGTGTACGGGTCTTCACATGGAGTGTGCGGGCCAAATGGGCCACCAAATGGAGTATGCAGGACACCAAATGGAGAGTGCGGGCCCCATGGCCAACACGCCCGCCCTCTCAGCGCCCACGCCGCCCAAGCGCCAAGCTTTCACCATCGAGAACCTGGCCACCAGCGACGCCCGCCCCACGCCCGAACCCGCGCCTATACAACCCTTCCTGTCGCCAGTGGCCGCGGGCCAGTACCACGCCCACCTGCACCACGGCCTGGGCGGGGTACCATCCGCCATGTACCCCACCTGCGTACCTGCTGCTCTACCACCGCACCACCACAACCTCTACTCAGCGGCCCTCGCCCTCAATCTGAGCGTGCCCACGCCTCTCTACCCTGCCCCCGCGCCCTACATACACGCCCTCCAGCCTCAGGACCTCCTACAACCACTTCCACCACACTACAACCAAGGTATCTACGACGCCGTGAACTCCCTCTCCAAGTACGACTCGAGCGAGCCCATCGACCTCTCCTCCTCCATAGCCAGACCTCCGACAGACGACAAGGAAAACACCTTCAGGTTCTCCCCTACAGCGAGGACTGTGTGACCTCGCCCTCAGCCCTCAGGGTCACGCCCCAAGCTGACCTGTGACCTCACCGCCGGTGACGCCACCTTCATCTGTGATAGTCATATTCATCAACACTCATCCATGTATAGATTTACTATGTACATATATTTATAACATTATTCTTAATATTTAATAAATTAACTATGAATGTTTATGTATTTTAATAATTTCCTGAAGATATGAGAATACGTGATGGGTTTAATGATGATACTGTTTACTTCTGATATATGGGGAGCAGTATATGATGACTTTGACATATGATTCATTGGGATGCAATGGGGCACAATGCAATGTGATACAATACAGTGGAATACAATACGACAATACAATGGGATAGAATACAATGATATACAATACAGTGGGATTTGCTATATATGTTCGTTCTTGAGCTGAAGAATCTAAGAGTTAAAGTCTAATAACTAAGAGCCTCCCCACACTAGAGAAGATACGGAATAGGGAAGACATGACAGCGACATACAAGATTCTAAAGAGAACTGATACAGAAACAATATTCAAAGCCTTTAACAAGACAAACGAGAGGTCAGAGATGGAGTTGAAAGAGACTCATATGATCTAGTCAAACAACTTAACTGTCTGATCATGTTTTTTCTTAACTTATTACAGATCCCAACTGGATATACACAACATAACCCCCTTTCCCCATACCAGAGAACACCTCCCTCCCTCCCTCCCTCCCACCGGTTCTATTAGCTATTAGCAATAGATAATGTCAATAGCTTTGCTTCTACTTAGCGTCTGGATAGCTAGTGAGTCCTGATCTATTTTGTATAATCAAAACATTGGTTTATTTTTTATTTAGTGTGTGAGGGAGCAGTTCAAAGATCGAGCCCCATATCCCTTAATATTTAGTGCCCATGGCCCCCCCCCTAGTACAGGCCTCCTCCCCCCAGTTATAGGACCTCAGGGTTAAAGTCGCTGGATAAACCAAGGACCTCAGGGTTAAAGTCGCTGGATAACCCAAGGACCTCAGGGTTAAAGTCGCTGGATAACCCAAGGACCTCAGGGTTAAAGTCGCTGGATAACCCAAGGACCTCAGGGTTAAAGTCGCTGGATAACCCAAGGACCTCAGGGTTAAAGTCGCTGGATAAACCAAAACCAAATCAAACTGAAAAATAAAGCAAATATCACAGATGAACTTTATTTTCGTATTATAGATTTTATTAAGTCAGACAACATGCGCAGCAGCACGTCAGCGCTTGTTACACGACCACAGTAACAGCTGTATGGCCACCGTGACAGCTGTACGACCACAGTAACAGCTGTATGACCACCGTGACAGCTGTACGACCAAAGTAACAGCTGTATGGCCACCGTGACAGCTGTACGACCACAGTAACAGCTGTATGACCACCGTGACAGCTGTACGACCACAGTAACAGCTGTATGACCACAGTAACAGCTGTATGACCACAGTAACAGCTGTACGACCACAGTAACAGCTGTATGACCACAGTAACAGTTGTATGACCACAGTAACAGCTGTATGACCACAGTAACAGCTGTATGACCACAGTAACAGTTGTACGACCACAGTAACAGCTGTATGACCACAGTAACAGCTGTACGACCACAGTAACAGTTGTATGACCACAGTAACAGTTGTATGACCACAGTAACAGCTGTATGACCACAGTAACAGCTGTATGACCACAGTAACAGTTGTATGACCACAGTAACAGCTGTACGACCACAGTAACAGTTGTACGACCACAGTAACAGTTGTATGACCACAGTAACAGTTGTATGACCACAGTAACAGCTGTATGACCACAGTAACAGCTGTATGACCACCGTGACAGCTGTACGACCACAGTAACAGCTGTATGACCACAGTAACAGCTGTATGACCACAGTAACAGCTGTACGACCACAGTAACAGCTGTATGACCACAGTAACAGTTGTATGACCACAGTAACAGCTGTATGACCACAGTAACAGCTGTATGACCACAGTAACAGTTGTACGACCACAGTAACAGCTGTATGACCACAGTAACAGCTGTATGACCACCGTGACAGCTGTACGACCACAGTAACAGCTGTATGACCACAGTAACAGCTGTATGACCACAGTAACAGCTGTACGACCACAGTAACAGTTGTATGACCACAGTAACAGTTGTATGACCACAGTAACAGCTGTATGACCACAGTAACAGCTGTATGACCACAGTAACAGCTGTACGACCACAGTAACAGTTGTATGGCCACAGTAACAGTTGTATGGCCACAGTAACAGCTGTATGGCCACAGTAACAGCTGTACGACCACAGTAACAGTTGTATGACCACAGTAACAGTTGTATGGCCACAGTAACAGTTGTATGACCACAGTAACAGCTGTACGACCACAGTAACAGCTGTACGACCACAGTAACAGTTGTATGGCCACAGTAACAGTTGTATGGCCACAGTAACAGCTGTATGGCCACAGTAACAGCTGTATGGCCACAGTAACAGTTGTATGGCCACAGTAACAGTTGTATGGCCACAGTAACAGCTGTATGGCCACAGTAACAGCTGTATGGCCACAGTAACAGTTGTATGGCCACAGTAACAGCTGTATGGCCACAGTAACAGTTGTATGACCACAGTAACAGTTGTATGGCCACAGTAACAGCTGTATGGCCACAGTAACAGTTGTATGGCCACAGTAACAGCTGTATGGCCACAGTAACAGTTGTATGGCCACAGTAACAGTCTGACAAACAAGGGTCAGGGGTAGTGGCCTACACAAGATACTCACGATACACAGAGTACACACAGGTACACACGGTAGTCAGGATACACACAGGTACACACGGAACACAGGTACACACGGTACTCAGGATACACACAGGTACACACGGAACACAGGTACACACGGTACTCAGGATACACACACAGGTACACACGGTACACACAGGTACACAGGATACACACAGGTACACACGGAACACAGGTACACACGGTACTCAGGATACACACAGGTACACACGGTACACACAGGTACACAGGGTACTCAGGATACACACAGGTACACACGGTACACACAGGTACACACGGAACACAGGATACACACAGGTACACACGGTACACACAGGTACACAGGGTACTCAGGATACACACAGGTACACACGGTACACACAGGTACACAGGATACACACAGGTACACACGGAACACACAGGTACACAGGGTACTCAGGATACACACAGGTACACACGGTACACACAGGTACACAGGGTACTCAGGATACACACAGGTACACACGGTACACACAGGTACACAGGGTACTCAGGATACACACAGGTACACACGGAACACAGGATACACACAGGTACTCAGGGTACACACAGGTACACAGGGTACACACAGGATACACACAGGATACACACAGGTACACACGGTACACACAGGATACACACGGTACACAGGATACACACAGGATACACACAGGATACACACGGTACACACAGGATACACACGGTACACAGGATACACACAGGATACACACAGGATACACACAGGATACACACGGTACACACAGGATACACACGGTACACAGGATACACACAGGATACACACAGGATACACACAGGTACACACGGTACACACAGGATACACACGGTACACAGGATACACACAGGATACACACAGGATACACACAGGTACACACGGGTACACACAGGTACACAGGGCTCCAGTAACCGAGGACTGAGGGGGGGCCGCTCAGTCAGGCAGGCCCGGCTGTGTCTGGGTTAACCGGACATTTGGGACGCGGTTTAGGTCTCTGGCGTCCACATCAAAGAGTTAAATATAGCAGAGCCTTCTCAGCGGGTCTCGAACCCGGGCCCCCTTGAACTGCTACGTCAGTGCGACATAGTTGGCCAGGTCATGAGAGGAGAGGCGGAAGACGAGAGAGAGAGAGAGAGAGAGAGAGAGAGAGAGAGAGAGAGAGAGAGAGAGAGAGAGAGAGAGAGAGAGAGAGAGAGAGAGAGAGAGAGAGAGAGAGAGAGAGCGCGGCCACAAGGCGCTGCGTTAGACAAGATGAAGGAGGAAATACGTGATAAAGAAGGATAAAGCGTGGGAAATGCTTGAGAGATTAGCTTTACCTTTCGTAGGAAATGGTGTGTGTGTGTGTACTCACCTAATTGTGCTAGCGGGGGTTGAGCTCTGGCTCTTTGGTCCTGCCTCTCAACCGTCAATCAACAGGTGTACAGATTCCTGAGCCTATTGGGCTCTATCATATCTACACTTGAAACTGTGTATGGAGTCAGCCTCCACCACATCACTTCCTAATGCATTCCATTTGTCAACCACTCTGACACTAAAAAAGTTCTTTCTAATATCTCTGTGGCTCATTTGGGCACTCAGTTTCCACCTGTGTCCCCTTGTGCGTGTTCCCCTTGTGTTAAATAGACTGTCTTTATCTACCCTATCAATTCCCTTGAGAATCTTGAATGTGGTGATCATGTCCCCCCTAACTCCTCTGTCTTCCAGCGAAGTGAGGTTTAATTTCCGTAGTCTCTCCTCGTAGCTCATACCTCTCAGCTCGGGTACTAGTCTGGTGGCAAACCTTTGAACCTTTTCCAGTTTAGTCTTATCCTTGACTAGATATGAACTCCATGCTGGGGCTGCATACTCCAGGATTGGCCTGACATATGTGGTATACAAAGTTGAGGATGATTCTTTACACAAGTTTCTGAATGCCGTTCGTATGTTGGCCAGCCTGGCATATGCCGCTGATGTTATCCGCTTGATATGTGCTGCAGGAGACAGGTCTGGCGTGATATCAACCCCCAAGTCTTTTTCCTTCTCTGACTCCTGAAGAATTTCCTCTCCCAGATGATACCTTGTATCTGGCCTCCTGCTCCCTACACCTTCTTCATTACATTACATTTGGTTGGGTTAAACTCTAACAACCATTTGTTCGACCATTCCTTCAGCTTGTCTAGGTCTTCTTGAAGCCTCAAACAGTCCTCTTCTGTTTTAATCCTTCTCATAATTTTAGCATCGTCCGCAAACATTGAGAGAAATGAATCGATACCCTCCGGGAGATCATTTACATATATCAGAAACAAGATAGGACAGAGTACAGAGCCCTATGGGACTCCACTGGTGACTTCACGCCAATCGGAGGTCTCACCCCTCACCGTAACTCTTTGCTGCCTATTGCTTAGATACTCCCTTATCCACTGGAGCACCTTACCAGCTACACCTGCCTGTCTCTCCAGCTTATGTACCAGCCTCTTATGCGGTACTGTGTCAAAGGCTTTCCGACAATCCAAGAAAATGCAGTCCGCCCAGCCCTCTCTTTCTTGCTTAATCTTTGTCACCTGATCATAGAATTCTATCAAGCCTGTAAGGCAAGATTTACCCTCCCTGAACCCATGTTGGCGATTTGTCACGAAGTCCCTTCTCTCCAGATGTGTTACCAGGTTTTTTCTCACGATCTTCTCCATCACCTTGCATGGTATACAAGTCAAGGACACTGTCCTTCAGCACACACACACACACACACACATACACTGTGTGTGTGTGTGTGTGTGTGTGTGTGTGTGTGTGTGTGTGTGTGTGTGTGTGTGTGCACACGCGCGCGTGCGTAGCCTGAAGAGAGATCAGCGTACAAATACAAAAAAATAGTTCAGTGCAGGTATAGGTTCTAAATTCAACGCGAGAACACCTGCCGGGCGGGAAACAGACGGCCGTCACAGGAAACATCTGAATTAAAAAGGAGCAACACCACCACGAAGGGGGTCTTGCAAGGTTCAGGTTTCTGTCACTTGCTGTTCCTGTGGCAGGTTAACGACCTAGCAGGAGTAATTCTCCCCCCCCCCCCTTCCCCATCCAGAAACAAACTAGACAACTGAACTCAACAGGGAATACGACTCGCCTCAGGAGGATCTGAAACACGTTACGAGAACGATTGGATTAATGGCTGTTGGAGTTAGACTGTATTATGGGTGTTTATGTGGTACACAATGTAGTACACAATGTGGTACACAGTGTGGTACACTGTGTGGTACACAGTGTGGTACACAATGTAGTACACAATGTAGTACACAAAGTAGTACACAATTTGGGGAGCCGGTCGGCCGAGCGGACAGCACGCTGGACTTGTGATCCTGTGGTCCTGGGTTCGATCCCAGGCGCCGGCGAGAAACAATGTGCAGAGTTTCTTTCACCCTATGCCCCTGTTACCTAGCAGTAAAATAGGTACCTGGGTGTTAGTCAGCTGTCACGGGCTGCTTCCTGGGGGTGGAGGCCTGGTCGAAGACCGGGCCGCGGGGACACTAAAGCCCTGAAATCATCTCAAGATAACCTCAAGAAGATAACAATGTGGTACACAGTGTGGTACACAGTGTGATACACAGTGTGGTACACAATGTGGTACATAATGTGGTACATAATGTGGTATCGTTTGGCCAATCACCATTCTCTGTACCTCCGCCCCCACAACCCCCTCCTCCCCCTG